>NW_007731637.1:18799-23711 GCF_000696425.1 Galeopterus variegatus
ATTGGGGTAGGGTCCGAGATATTACGGGAGAATCTGTTTCTTGCCTCTTCGAGTTTCTGCTGGCTGCAGCTTTCCTTGACTGTGACCACAGCTCTCTGAACTCTGTGTTCACACTGCCATCTCCTCTGCTGCTGTGTGTTAAGTCTCAAGTCTTTTTCTTCTAAGGACACTTGTGATGGCATTTAGGGCCCACAAAAAATCCAGAACAATTCCACAATTTCAAAGCCTTAATTTATTTCTAAGGCCCTGTTCTTTTATAAGGTAAACTTTACAGGCTCAATAGAACAGAGCCCGATAATTTGGGGACTGGCCTCAGTGTTTTAGACCATCACAGGAGCAACTCTCACTGTATAACTCTCCCTTCCTCCCAAATTACTTCACCTCCCTAAGTGCATCCAGGGCCAATTACATCCAGGCTCCGAGGAGCACACACAGGAGGCTTTGCTTAGGGTTTGCTTAAAGACCTGCTGTGTCAATCACAATCAGGCACAAACGAGGAAACAGCCAAAGACAGTCCTTAGCCATCTGAGAGGAAGCTGTCTCTACACAGGAAAGGCATGGAATATTATTTTCTGGATGTCTAAATGTCTTCAGAAGCTTATGGTTCTCAGTCCTCATGGAAGGTACATATGGGCCTTGAGTAAACAGTATCCACATTCACCTCTCATATTACCCATCCCATTCACTTTTTAAAAAACTTTAATTTTATTATTAGCATACTCATTATTAGAAGTCATAATTTTTCTTTATGCCATTTACCCAACCTATCACTCCCCAAACCCCCTCCCTCTCTCCCCTCATGTCTAGTATCCTTAGCTCTGTTCTCTCCCTCTGAGAGTTCAACATATTGTTGTGGTTTTCTTTTCTTTCTTTCTTTCTTGCTTATTTCACTTAACATAATTATCTCCAGACTCATTTATGTTGCTGCAAATGGCAGAATTTCATTCTTTTTTATGGCTGAGTAGTATTCCATGGTGTATATGTACCACATTTTCCTTATCCAGTCATGTGTCATTGGACACCTATGTTGCTTCCACATCTTGACTTGTGAATAGAGATGAAATGAATATGGGAGTGCAGGCATCACTTGACATGATGATTTCCATTCCTTTGGATATATACAGTAGCCTTTCTACTCACTATGGACAATAGATTTGTGTGAAACGACTGAGGTGAGTCTGCTACTTTGACAGGCAACAAGCTCACAGTGATCTTGATGATGGTGCTGACTTCTGGACAGATTTTGAGTAGCAAGGTTTTCTATGTTAAAGAAAAATAATGTCACATGCACATTTAATTTTTTGATGAGTTTTTTATTTTATTGATCAGGAAAGGCTTTTTGTTTATTTATTTAAAAATATTTTTTATATATTTCTTGCAGGTTCCTGATGGTTCTGTGTACTTTATTACTTAGTTAAGTTTTCTCCCTATGATCCTGGACTTGCTGATAATATTGGGAGGTATATCTGAGTGCATTTTCACTCCATCCCCTAATGAAAAAATTCTGGAGTTGGGGAGATAATGATCACACTGGGAAGTCAGCTGTCAATTCTCCAACATCAGCATCATTTCTGGAAGCACATTTCTCAAAATCCCTTTCCCTTCTTTGGTTTCCTGTAGAGTTGCTCAAAGAGGTGCCCTCTGTGAGATTAGAAAATCAGAACAGAAGGACTCAATTCTTTCCATCAGCACCTGCTGCCAGACATGGCGACAGAGGTGAGGATTGGAGAATCACGCAGTGAGGTTCTGCAGGCAGCTGAGAGCATGAGCACCCCCATGCCTGGGCTAACAAGACAGGACAGAGGAGCCAATACCTTCAGTGGCAGGTGTGCTCTGGCTGCTGGGGGAGCACTAGAGTATGTCCTGTGTCTAGGATCAGCTTTCCTTACTGCCACACCTCATGCTCTGTAAGATTGTGGTGTAGACTCTAACTCCATGTATTAAAACAATTCTTGCTTGGAGTATCCAGAGTGACTTCTCTACTGCTGTTTGAATCCCAACTGATGCTGTAACTCAGACTTATCAGTGTGTAAACTCTGTCCTTACTGAAATCAAGAGAGACATTTTTAAGTGTGTGGTGTGGAGCAGAGGAAGAGGAAGAGAATTAGACTGCAGAAGAGCCTCCCTGGCCCCTTCTACCAAAGCCTAGAGGAGACTTTCAAAGTGTGCCTGCTTCTCAGAAATGCTCTCAGCAGATGAAGGAACCAGAAGAAGCAGATGGGGCAGCTTCACACGTCTGCTACCCTGTGGGGTTTATGTCATGACTTGTAACACTGTGGGAGGGGTACTATAATCCTGTAGACAGTAATAAGTTGCAATATCTTCAGGCTCCAGGATGCTGATGGTGAGAGTGTAGTCTGTCCCAGATCCACTGCCACTGAACCTCGAGGAGACTCCACTTTGCAAACTGGATGCATCATAGATCAGGAGCTTAGGAGCTTTCCCGGGTTTTTGCTAATACCAGCTTAATTCTTTACCAATACCCTGACTGGCCTGGCAAGTGATGGTGACTGAGTCTCCTACAGATGCAGACAGGGAGGATGGAGACTGTGTCATCTGGATGTCACATCTGACACCTGAGATTGGAAACAAAAACACATACTTCCACAGGATTAATCATGTTTTAAGAGAACTTCCAAGAAGAGCCAGGCACTACTGACCTCACTGGCTGAGTAAATTCCTAGTGTTCTCCCTCCTTACCTGGGAGCCAGACCAGCAGGAACCCCAGGAGCTGAGCAGGGGCTCTCATGTCCATGTTGTGTCCTGACTGGGACTGACTCCTGCACAGTGTGTGCCCAGGCTATGAATAAGTCTTTAGGGCAGTGGGTTGTGCTCTGGCAACATGCAAATCACAGGGGCTGGGGCAAGGCTGGGCACAGCTGCAGGGCTGGCTCATCTCAGTAACTCAGCACAGATGAGTGTCTGCAAGTGTCCCCGGTCTGACGAGGGCAGCTCAGATTGGCCTTCAGAGACGATGTTTCGATCTTCGGGGTCATATTATTACAAAAGATGTTTTTGAGATAATTAACAAAGCTTGAAATGGACCTGAGGACTTGATGGTAAAAAGTATTTCAGTGATTTGGAGTTTCTGTAGGATTTTTTTTTTGTGTGTGTGTGTGTGTGAATAGTACATAGTAAAGTCTTAGAGGGTGAGGCTCCCAATTCATCAACTTATTCTCAAATTTTTCCATTTGGAAAAAGATACTTTATGCTGTACTTAAAGCATTTCTGTGTTGTTTTATGTTTTTTAGATAAGAAAAAACATCTATTCAATCATTCTTGTATATATTTAAAAACATTTTATAATGGCCCTAAACCATTGTTACTAAATTTAGTCAAGTAATGTACTGCAGACACAAAGATGATATCATGTTTCCTCAATGTGTGTGTCACTCACAGATGTATCATTATTCAAGCGTATAAGTTTCTTTAATACCCAAGGCCTAAATGGACTGCTCTTAATTCTTATTTTGGGGTTTCTGATATTCTACCCTCTGTTCTGCCATTTGATATTATTCCCCATGATTCAATAGAATGTTGAGCTGAATAGTATTGTCAGATCTAATGGCTTCAGTAAAAATCACTGTTTCTGCTTCCAAATGTAATTGTCAGGATTAGGATAAACTTGAAACCCTGAAGCCTAGTCTTCCTAGGAACAATTATTTTCCAAGTAGGAAAACCAAGATTCCCTCACTGGGTATTGCTTTGAGGTGTTCTTCCTACTAGCATGGTCCTGAGGCTTGGGTGAAGCTGTCCTGAGCTTGGCTTTCTGAGTAGGTGATGGGGGAGGCCCTGGAGAAAAAGAGAGTTTATTAAATTTTCTCTCCTAAGTGAGGGTGGTTGCTGCTCAGTGCATGTCCCTTCTGTGCACCATAAATGCCACTTTTCTCTTTTACTCTTTAGCAGTGAGTGGGGACAATATTCTGACACAGAACAGGCTCCCTGTTTGCAGATCCAGGAGAGAGTCTGCATTTCCTGTCAATCCAGTGTCCATATACAAGAATTATCTTGGGTTCCAATAAAACATGGACATAATTGAACCCTTTACAGGCATGATTTTTTATCTTTCCTTGCACATTCCAAACTGGTTCAGCAGCAGGGGAAACGAAACTCACTAAATCATCAGTGTGAGAATACTGGAGCCAGGGACCCTGAAGAGTGTCACTGATGGGTGACTGCAGGTGGACAAGCCACTGCAGGGCAGCCTGAGCACAAACATCCTGTTCTGTGTCTCAGGGCCTGAATTTCAAGGGAACTCACTTGCAGCCAACTTGCGGGGATCTCATTCCAGAAAGATGCCTGCACATAGCAGCTCCAGATTGAAAGTTCACATCTTTCCTCTTAGTAGATGTAGGAGTCACTGCTGGTCCCCTCAGCCATTCCCCTTCACTGCACTTCAGCTGACTTCCAATGACATTATCTGTCCCTCACTGCTCTCTCTGAAGCTGAGGAAGGCAGCTCTGTCTGTGCACATGGCAGACCACAGGCCTGGAATGACCATCTTCTAGGACAGCCCTCAATCGTTGATGACAGCAGGGGTGTGTGCATACCCCAGCTCCCTCGACCTTCACAGGGAATACCCAGAGGCATTTGCCTGTGTTTGCACATGGACCTGAGCTCCAGTCCTCCTCAGGGCTGGCTGACTTGCCGATGTGTCTCTCTCTGTCCATCGTCTCTTCCTCATCTCTCTCGTCTTCTCTCCTAGTGATTCCAGCACCTTGTGAATCATTGTCATGGGATTCATTGTCAGTGGTGGACCCAACCTAAGGCAGTGGACACAGTTTCATTCTCAGAGGGTCTAAATTCTTGCCACTTCTTTTTGATGTGCAAGAAAATTCAGACAATGTAAGAAACACTGCCTTTTCTTTTTTCCATCTCTCTTTGATGATATATAAGCAGTAATTCCTTTCTT
>NW_007731637.1:24203-40554 GCF_000696425.1 Galeopterus variegatus
AACCCTTGATTAAATGATGTCTGTATTGTTTTGAATGCCTGTTATTACTATACAAAGTTTAGGAAAGATTGTTTTAGATTAAAATAGGAGAAAAGAGTAAAAAATAATTGAGATAACAGAGACAGAACTTTACCAATAGAACTGATACAATACAGAGCTGGAAAAATGTAGATGATTAGGACTTGCATTTTTGTTTATCTCAAGATAAGAAATATTTATTTTCTAATCCATCTTCTCTTGGTTTTGTTTTTGACAGACTGGTAATCTGGGTACAAAGTTTATCAGGTAGTACCCCCTGCCGTCACGTATGCATCAGCAATAGATATATCAGGTAGCAACACAGATTATTCTACAAATGAAAATTATGTGTAGCAAAATAGATCATGTCATAGTTATTTGATTTATTAGGGGAAAACAGATTATATTTGACACCTATATAACCAGTGATTAATAATGATAGTATTGGTTGGAATCTTTTTATACATTTTTTTTTAATCCTCACAACAATTAACTGAGGCAGTCAAAGCCAGTATTTTTGCAAATGAGCAAAATGAGGCTAAGAACAGTCAAGAAATCAGCTGACTAATAATCAAATTAGGAAGGAACTATTAGCAATAATATTTTGTAAATAGGGAAACAATATTTCAGAATGGTTAATTAACCTTCAAGAGACCACAGTTACAAAATGGTATAGTCAGGTTCAAATACTGGTAATTGGATTCCAGATTTCACTATGTCAGTCTTTACTCTGTGCTTCCTCCTGTTACAGATCTTCAGTTTCAAGTTTGATTCCAAGACTGCAGTATTTCAGACTTGGTTGAGTCCTGTTAATGGGGTTATCAATAACTCATAATGTTAATCAGAACAAGGTATATTTCCTTTTGTTCTTTCATTATGATATTTTCTTGGTAAGTGTCTGTCTCATTTCAAAAATAATGACCAAATGGACAATCTTCACTGACCCCTAGTAATATAATAAGAGCATGTGAAGATGGGGCAAAAGTTAATATCCTTTATCTTGTTTACTTGCTTTGAGTTTAGTATTAATGAAGCAGACTAATGAATTTAAATTCCATTTGAGTCATGTGGATTTTTCTAGATTTGATAGTTACCTATTGCCTTCTCTTTTAATGTTGTCATTTTTTCTGACAAATAAGTAATGCTGGACACAAGGGAGGCAAGGTAAGAGCATATAAAAGTTCTGCATCATCATCATCACCTTAGCAAACAACTCAAAGTTCATCTATCGATGATGTGTAGTCATTTAATCTTTACTCAGAAACAGAACTTGCAGGATTTGGTAGAATTCGATTCTATTTGAGTTTAAGAATATGTCATATATGCCTTCAAAATTTCGTGCATTTATATTTCACATGACATTAATCTCACTAAACCTTGGCCTGGTTAAATTATAGAAAGCATGCAAAAATCTCCAGTGGACTATATTGTAAGAGGGCTATTATCAACCTAGAGCACCACTCGAAAAAGAGTGAGTAAAGTAATTAAACATCTATACATGAATGGGACTGAGAAATTTCCCAGTGTGTAGGAATTCCAGCATTAAAACCAGCGTAGTCCCCGCAATGTGGGATGGCAGGCCACCATATTATTGTAATACATAGGTTAAAGAATTGGAGAAATTTAAAGTGAGATCACTTGGGGAACACTAATTGAAAACGTATTAGTTTGCTAGGGCTTCCATAACATAATACCACAGACTGGGTGACTTTAACAACAGAAATTTGTTTTCTCACAATTGTGGTGGCCAGAATTCTGAGACTGAGGCTTCAGAAGGCTTGATGCCTTCTAAGGGCTCTCTCTTAGGCTTTCAGATGGACATCTTTTTGCTGTCTTCACATGGCCATCTCTCTGTGCACACGTGTCCAAATTTCCTCTTAAAAGGACACCAGTCATACTGGATTAATGCCAACCTTAAAAACTTTAATTTGACTTAATAACCTCTTTAAAGACTTCATTTCCAAATACAGTCACATTATGAGTTACTGGGGGTTAGGATTTCAATGTATAAATTTTGTGGGGCACAGTTCAGCCTGTAACAGAAGTCTTTCAGTATTTGATAGACTTCCATTTTAGATAGGTTTTAAAATTTTTTTGAGTAGCCAAAGGCAAAAATCAACCATGAGAGAAAATTATCATTAATATATTTGTGATCAAAATCAAATCTCCATTAATGTATTTGTGACTCAAAACCAAAACTGTCAAACTGAATATGATGCCTAGTTAGGTTATAAATTTTAATCATCAACTGCTTGGCACTCTTTCACAGAGATATCTTCTCTGAAGGGAAAGTTTAGCTTAATTATCAATAATATCATTTCCTAAGATTTGGTGAATTCTTAATAGATCACATATGACATTAAAATCAGTGCATGTGCTTTTGTAAATGAATGTACGTATATGTTGGATATGTGGGTGCACATTTCAATTATATAGAAACTTCAAATTTAGAGGTCACTGATATATGAATGCATTAGACAGAGAAATTGTAGCACAAAATTGAAGCTGATGTATATATCTTTGAAAGTATGGAGATATACACACATACACACACACACACACACTTTCAAAAAAGAGAGTACTGAAGTGGAAAATAACAGTTTTACCATAGATAAATGGAGAAACCTGGTAAAAACTACCTTAACCAAATGATGAAGGTTAATGTCACCAGTAGTTTTATGTTGGCATTATGTATTCTCTAATACAATATGATAAGATCACATTACCTCTGAAATATTCTTCCTATGAACCATAACCACATTCTAATCATGAGGAAACCATCAGACAAATCCAAACCTGACAATATTTCATGCGATCCTTGGCCAGTATTCCTCAACTTTGACAAGGAAAGACTGAAAAACTCTCCTAGACCAGAGAAGACTGGAGAGACCTGACAATTACGTGCAATGTGGTGTCCTGGATTGGATTCTGAAACACAAAGAGAACGTTTGTGGAGAAACAGGTGAAACACAAGTAAAGTTTTGAATTTAGGTAAAGTAATATACCAATACTGATTTCTTAGTTTAGATAAGTGTGCCATGGTAATGTAAGATGATAATAAAGGGTCAAACTGGGGGAGGGGTACACCGGAACTCTCTGTATTACCCTAGTCATTTCTGTAAGTATAAAATTATTCCAAAATAAAAGAAATCTGATAATCTAGAGGCAAGAGCAGAGAAGGAATAAACTTAAAGTAGAGAAACACAGCATAAACATATGAAGAGATGTAATTCACTTGAGAGTTAAGTGTTAGAAAGGACATATGCTTTTTAAAAATATTTCCAAACACCACATTAGCTTTTCTATCTACTGTATCACATGGTCAATGTATATTGAATTTACTCTGGAAAAAAATTATTACCTTTTCCACAATAATGATCAAGAGATTTCAAACTTCTTGTATATTCACTTCATTCATGGACCCAAGATAGGACAAGAATTTACCCTGGTAAATTTCATTCCTCAAAAACAACTTTACAGGTTTGAATGGGAATAATTTACTGTGCCACCAAATCTATTCACTACTGTCCTGGAAAGAAGACCCCTTCCCAATTGTGGGTGGTAATCACATTCCTAAACATGAAGCCTAAATCCATTCCCAAATCTAAGAATGAACATACAACTTCGATCTGAGCTAAGCAGTCTAAAACATTTCCATGATAAGAATGACTAACTCAGGAAGGATAAGTGACCCAAGTATGGCATGCAATCAATGTTCAGTCACACTCTTAAGAAAGAGAAAGCAAACATTATATTGTCTCTAGATTTGTACTTTAAAATAAATGTAATCCTAGAGCTCTTAGAAACCAAATGTCATGATTAAAGTCACCTGGAAGAGAACAGCTTGAGTTTCTTAACCAGACCCTATTCATTGACCTGAATCGCATGAGTCAATTTCTGCTTCTTTCCTGCTCAAGCCAGCATCTACGTTACATTTTCATGTTTGTTGCTTGCAACCAAAAGCCCTACAGGATAAATGGTACGTATAATAATAGGCTCTATCATTTTTGTGTATGTTGGAGCTATAAATTTGATGGCCTTCAATTACTTGTTAATTTAAATCACAGAAAAGTTGTTAAACAGTTTATGATTTGGTGAGAATCCTGAAACATATTGTTTGAAACCTCAGTCTAATTTCTATACAGCTTCTGGGAGTGAATAATGATTGGTCTAAGGCAGTGATTCTTAAACATTCGAGTAAATCAAAATTATCTGAAGTGCTTTTCAGTCATTCGCAGGCTCCACTGCTAGAGTTTCTAGTTCAGTACGATTGGTTTAGAACCCAAGAATTTGGATGTCTAATGAATTTGTGTAGATGACACTTTGAGAACCACTGGTGAAGGCATACTATATTCATCTTTTGTCCTCATTACTCTGTGACACAGGTAAGGTCTTTCCAGAAACATTTCTCACTGTTTTAAGAAAGGCATAGGGTACTAGAATCTCATTTTTCTACTTTTTTTCTTATAGCATCAGACATTGTAATGGGAGTGTGGTGTTCAGAGTTGGCACTGCCTTACCAGAATCAAGAGAAAAAGCTGAGAGAACTACAAAGGTACCTGCTAAATGCCTTGACCAGCCCTTAGACTGGGTTCTTTCAGAGGTCTTAATATAACAAGCAAATCAGTATCAGTATTACTATCTAACCATTAGTCAGGCACTCTGCTACTTTCAGTAAATGCTCTGCTTATAAATGCTCATCAATGGTGTATTGTAACTGATTTAGAGAGTATTCTTCTGGCTGTAAGTTATTTTAATGCGGCAACATTTTGCTTTAGGTCCTATAAGCCTACAGCACAGAGCTGTGGTGACATGGATATACGGAAATCCTTATACTTATCTACGTAAGTATATGAATGAGATATACACATAGATAGACATAAGAGTTTCTTAAACACAATAGATGCTCAATAAATACTTGCTTATTTAATCATACATGACAGCAGCAGTTTAACTTCAATATAAAATAGTTTTTTTAGCATGAAAAAGGTTTTCATGTATTTTTTCTCTCTCTCCTATTAGTTAAACAAGTGGATTACAAAAAAACACTTGTCTCTTTGTCTTATTATAGTTCATTTTCCCTTTTGAAAAATATTTCTCTGCCATGAAGATTTGAAATACATTTTTTTCTACCACAAATCTAAAAATAGTTCAATAAAGGGGAAAATCTGGGATTGTAGTTTGAAGTCATAGAATAATGCGAGCTAAAAATATGGAATAAATGTATCTTTTCTTGTCAAGGAATATTTATAAGTCCCACTTAGAAGGACATCATTTCTTGGTTTGTCCTAAAGCCCTAAGTCAGCTATTTAACAGAGATGAATACTAGGAAATATGATCCATATAAAATAGTTTTATGGCATATACTTTTATATATAATTTCTTAATGCTATTTGAATATTCCTATAATTCAGACTTGTACATATTACATCAAATACTTTTTTAGCTTCCTTGGAACACAATTCTCATTTAATTCTCAAGTAAAATACAGTTCTCATTAATACTTAATTTACCATATTCTGCACCACCAAAACTTTGGCAATTGATGTAGCATTTTCACATTTCTGTTAATAAAATTAAATCTTATATTTTAAAATGTAGATAAAGATCATACTTTGAGAAAAAAAAATCTGCACAAAGTCCAAACGTGATCTTGAAAAAAAAGAAAAGAAAAAAAGCCAAAAGTCCAAACTCCTACTAGCTTTAAGTCAAAGTAATTGCTTCCTTGTTTGTAATACATGAGATTATGGTTTCTGTTTACCACCATCTATCCATTGAATACCATCTGTACTCAATCACATATTAATGAGACTTTGACCAGGATAGCACAACTCCTTGATGGCAACCTGGTTGGAATAGTCAAGAAAAAGTATGTAGTAAATTAGATCAACAAAGTCAACTTTCCTGTTTTAATTTACAAGAAAAATTCGTTAACAAGGAAGTTATCACATTTTATAAAAAATTTCCTACTCAATGATTAATTATAATAGGCAAGCACTAAGTTGGGAAAGAAAAATTAGAAATGGATATTTTTAGAATGCATGTGAATGGGTGATATGATCAGTTGTATGACCAACTTTATTTTCTTTTTCAGAAACAGAAGTTGTCAGATCTAGTTCCCTGGAGCTACTATAAGAATCCTTCTTAGACAAAGATTGATTTATTCAAAATATTCATGTGAAGAACATATAACCTGGAAAAAAGGGATTAACATACACAAACACACACACACCTCTTTATAAAAGATAAAATTTTTACAAAGGTAGTAAAAAGAATAAAGAACTGTTGTAAGAAAGGGCAAATTTGAACCTATTGCCTGCTCCTTCACATAATTACAAGTTCCTGTTTTGATCTGAATAGCACGCTTTTCCTGATTATAATCAATACAACTGACTGGCCTTACTCATGGTTATGGATACAGCTGCAGACCTTATCAATAAATGTAAGGATAAATTTCAGGGCCATGATCACAAAATACACATTTTATAAAATAACATTCTACTAACTAAACTGAGCTGAATTTTAAAATAACCATACTATTTTTCCCTCTGGCCAGTGACCTCCCTTGTCTTTTATACAAATGGTTACTCAAAAGCAAAGAGAAACTTGTACTTTGATAAATCCAGCCCAGCATAAAGAGCTTCTGGTTTTTATGCTGCACCAGAAACTCAGCTTTAGATAAGAGTGCTTTGTTATTCCATTTAACTCATTTATTACCTCTCTCCCTTCAGACTTCAAAAATTGAGTCAGGACTACAACTTAAACAGATTTTTTTTATTCTAGTCCTTTAAAGTGTAATAGAATTTTATATGGATACAAACAGTAACATCCATCTTACAGTACTTATCACTATAGTCGCATGCTTTATTAAAGGAATCTTAACAATCTCACATGCTATTACTGTGTCTTCTTACTGAATTGACTACCTACAGTTTACATTTTCACATTATAATATTCTAACATAAAACTGCAGTTTTTCTTATAACCCCAACCTCATATGTGTTCCCATTTATCAATCTGAACATTTATGCCACTCCTTTCTTCTTTCCCACTGAGTTACTGTACTTGAAATTTTAACGTGTTATTTCTGTTTCATCTCTGAGCATGTTTTTCCTTCCTGATTCTACCCTCTGTTGTGGACTGCTTTCTTACTGGCCTCTGCTTTCTTACTGGCCTCATTTCTTGCTTTCTTTGTACTTGCACCATTCATTTAAACTCATCCAACACTTCATTTACTGTGACGCTTTGTAAAATTATTTTGAGTTAGTTTACTTGAAAATCATGAAGCTAATACATACCTAGCCAATTAAATGATTATATATGTATCAATTTTGGATTTAAATTCTTGTCATTGCCATGTATTTTGTATTATTAGAAATATCACTCAAATAATTGGTTACCTGAGTTGAGTCCTACATACTAAAGAGGATAATTTCATCTCTGGAACATAATGCATTTATTTAAATTCAGGCTGGTTTCCGTTAGGGAATGATATACAGACTATGAGACTCCCATTTCTTCTGCCTCCAGCTTCTCTTTACATTGTGAGAAAGTATTTGTTTAGTGATATGAAATGAAATCACTGGTAAGCACACATAAAGGGATAAGTTTTTCTCATGCAACGACTGTTTCCTACATAATCTGAACTTTCCATCTTGATTTTGTAATTTCTCTGTTGGATGGTATTCATTTCCAAAGCAACTTCTGACGGAAGCAATTTTAACTTCAGAAAATATGTATTAAGCTGTCTCCCTTGGAATTTTATTTTACTTCCCATTTTATCAGTTAGCTTCAGCCCACTGTTACGCAAAAGGACAATGTCCACACTCTCTTACCCTTTGCTCTCACACATCAGGCACATTGTGTTAACTTGCTGACCTTCATGTTACTGACAGTGTTTAATTCTTCTGTCTGTAGGTTTTGTTTTGTTTCGTTGTTTTGCATGTGGCCAAGTCAAAAAACTCTTCTTGGCTTCTGCCTCATAGAGAAAGGCAGCTAAGATCTGCTCCAGCTAAGATCTGAAGCAGACGACTTGCACTGATTTCTGTGGCATTATGGACATACAGAATTTTCACACTCCATGGGGTTTTGCCATTTGAGTGACTGGTTGCAAAACTCTCAATACTCTCAATAAAGATGATAGTTAAGCTTTCAAATACACACATAATTGGTAGGACATGTTTAAGACAATGTATCTGTCCCTACAATCATTCATTGCACTATGTGTTTGCTAGCTTGAGCAAATTTACTTAGCCCTTAAGAACTGTGAGAAGCACCGCATTTATGCTGCTTTTCTTTCAAAACCTGAAGTCTGAGAAGACTGCAATCACTGCAAAAAAAAAATTATAGTGATAAACATTTAGAGATTTAGACCATTTACTTTTATTTGGTTGTACAAAGTGTTATAAACATAACAGCTACAATTACCACGAGCATGATGACTAAGGAGAATAAGGATCTAACACAATACTTGTAGCAACATGGATACTATTGAGAGGGGATAAAAGTATAACATTCATAGACATGAGATTACAAACTCACAAATAGAATATGCCTTTTTTGTATTAAAACAGCCTAATTTCTTTTAGGACATGACTTGGAACTTTGATCCAGTTCTACTGAATCCCAAAGTTTCAGCCCTTGACAGCAAGAAAAGCTGAGTTCTGTCTCTGCTTGTTCACTCTGGAGTTTGTTCCATTGTAGAAAATGCTGTTTGGATGCCTTCATTCGTATATCAACCATCCAGGGTAGTAGAGACTTAAGAAGTTTTGAAAGAAAATGATCCTAAATCTTACAGATCTTGTGATTTTTCTATTTCTAGACTAATCTTTTTAAAGATACAAAGATTGGTTTCCTGGAGAATCATCCTGTGGGCACTCAGCATGAAAACATCTATTAGTGGGAAAAACCTTATCTTATATATATCAAGTTTTGTATACTGCGCTTTGAGCCTCTCTGACTTCACTTTGTGCTGTGTCGAATATTCTGAATAAGATTGTATGCCTTCTCTGTCACCTGTTCTTTCATATTCCCTTTCCTCCCTTCCTAATGGCAACATACAACATTTATCACTGTTGGTAACTGCAATAAGAAAAACGGAAAATGAAGAGACTGTGCAACTCAGGAGATGTATGTGAAATCTATGTGTAGATATTGCCAATATATTTTGCATTAAAAATGAATTTTAAAACTTTAAGCTATTCTTGTGCTGCTTGTTTTGTACACATCAATCATCTTCCAGAGGATTAGAGGAAGAAATAGTCCAGTGTTTGCTTAGAATTCATTGTTTTCAGTTGGGGTAGAAATTCTTTGTGTAGTTTGGACCTAAAAACACAGTATCATAATACAGAATTGTGTAGTTCTTAGCCTTTTGTACAATATTCTTGAAATTTTGCAAGAGACAGGAGGATCCCATTAATAGCATCCTAATTTTTGTTTTCTATATTGGTAGGGAAGATAGGTGGCCAAGTACTGAGAAATGGAATAGTATACAAGAAAAACTAACTAAGGAGGACTTGAAGTACTAAAAGAAAAGTTGGCAAAGATGGGTGAAATGGAAATTGCTTAATGTGGATGCTTTAGTATCACCTTCCACGGGAGAATAAAAGAACTATTCCCCAATTAATCCTAACTTGTTCCAAGAAGAAGAATCATGACTCTAGTAGATTTGTTTATCTGAAAATTTACTAAAACACCTAGCTACCCTTCCTTTGTTTTAGAGCCAAACAAATAACAAAGTAAAATGTTTGCTACAATTTACTAAAGTTACTAAAAGCTAACAATGATTCTGTTTCTATTTTATTTTCTATTTTTATTTTAGAAAATTGAGAAAATTCAGTACCATTTTACTTACTAGTAACATGAGAAAAATAAAGTTATTTTTAACTTTAATAAATTTACAAGACTATATTGCATATGTGGAGATCGTGTACAATAATGAGACTGAGTTACTCTGATGACTAAAAGAAATAAGGCTAATTACTCAAAATGTTATTATGTATTTTTATTGTCTTTCCCACAGGATTACAGAACAGTTTAGAGGGGATGCCCCCAATAATTTTGCCCATTAATTACATTAAGTTCCCACCAAAATATATCATAGTATGTGGCTCTTGCATGGTATACTTCCTTCTTGTTTTCAACCAAATTTGTAATTATTACGATGAGTATTATAATAATAGTTTATATGATAAGCAAGAAAACATAGATCTAGGTGGAATTAGCTGATTTACTACACAGGTTCTAAAATTCTCACATTTTTTTTAATAACACAATATAAAATTTAATATTTTTATATTCTAACAAACAGCAAATATTAATGAATTATTCAAATAATTATTTTATGACAAAAATGCCTCTTGAAGTCAAGGGTGACAAACTGAGCCCCAGGGAAATTTCAGAATTTAAGGTATCAGATTGTATACTCAAATTCAGATAGAGAAGTATAAACCATAACTCCCCAAAATCTGAAGCCTGAATTTAGACATCCAAACACTTGAGAAGGAAGTGACCCCCTTCTTTTATTACATTCATTTACATCCAAAGGAATTGTATAATCATGCATGCCCTCCTCCTTCCTCCAAAGGACAATTGAAAAATAAAGGGAAACTGCTGGAAGTGCAGCTGTAGTTAGGGCTGTGTTGTTAACCATGTGGATATGAGGGCCAAGGCTTTCAGCAGCCAGCTGCAATTGCTTTTCCTCAGGCATTTATGTTAAAGCATGTGATTTTCTACTTTAGATACACGCAAATTTTATTAGTCTCATAATAATTTCTCTTTCATTCAGAAGAAGTCATAACTTATGACCATGCCTAAATACTACATGTTTTGTTTTGCTTTTCCAAAGTGAAAGTTATTACCAGAACACATTTATAGAAACCTAACAGGATGTGGCTTCCTATGAAAGGTAGAATTACATCTGGCACCACGTGGAGGTCTTATACAGCATAAATTAAAAGGCAGGGGACAAAGTACACATAGAAAATACAGTTATTCATTTATTGTTAAGTGAAATAAAATGAAACATTGGGTGTGAGTATAAAAAACAGTTATTTTGTTGAAGCTATTCTTGCATTACATTTTTCACATTTTTCTTATTTCTCAATTTGTAAATCAAATATGACTTATAAATGTATCTAATAGAAAAGTTCTTAGAAATAATTAATGGAACTGATAAAAACAGGCAAACTCTCTTGATTACCTTTTTGTATGAAGGACTAGATGTTTTCCTGGTGTGTTCTGTTATGTATAGCACCGAAAATTAGTTCCAGAGAGGTTTAGGAAAGCTAAGTCAGTAAGAGACATTACAGACCATGAATGAACAAGGGAAAAATATCTCCTACATTAATCAGCAATTGCATATCAATTGCATATCAGCCTGAATTGGCTGACTTGTCCCCATAATGGAAATAAAGCAATTGTTTATTTTGCCAGTGTGATGGTCTGGCAGGAGCACAGAAGAAAAAGCTATAGCACTAAGGCTAGATCGCCCACTGATTTACACAGATAGGGCACAAGCCTCTCTGCCCGCTGTCTGAAAGTGAGTGGGATGGAATAAGGAAGGTCAATTTTCCATATAAGCTTTCTAAGTCGCTAATTAGCTAAAAAAAAAAAAATGAAAATAAGATCTCAATGTTGTAACCTCTCTAAAAATAAAACATGTGTAATCTGAAAGTGAGTGGGATGGAATAAGGAAGGTCAATTTTCCATATAAGCTTTCTAAGTCGCTAATTAGCTAAAAAAAAAAATGAAAATAAGATCTCAATGTTGTAACCTCTCTAAAAATAAAACATGTGTAAAGTACCTTCAAATTAATTAAGTGTATAATCTATAATTTTGTTATTTTAATGTAAATATAGTTTCATCGACTTTCTTGTGGAACTCTCAAAAGTCCTTTACTTTTTCCCTTTCTCTTTCTCCTTCTGTCTCTTCTCTGTCTACTTTTTTCTCTTCCATCTTAAAAAAATTAAAACGACAGAAGTTGTGAAGTACTTTAGATCATCCAACCATAAGCTTCATTTTCTATCTTCTCCATTATCTTCTCAGCTTCATTTATTGGTAGCACCCACAGGGCAATATTAGGAAATGATACTTTCAATACATTGTCATCCTTACAACCAATATTTCCTAATATTTCCAGCTCTTAATTGACTCCATCACCCTCTTCACACAGACACACAATTTCTCCCTCACTGACTGAACCTGTATTTCATACGTCCAAGAATACTGTTTCTCCTCTCTTCATCTGTCCTCTAAAACATTTTCCAACTGAAAAGAATTTTTTTAAAACCCTGATATAATAATTATTTTGTACTAAAATAAGTAAAGGGGAACTACTCTCTCCGGTATTTGCATCTCAATATTGGATTCGCCAAGACCTCTTACTTAACAGAATCCATTTTTGTCCTCAAATTGTAGCTCCATTACACACAAATAGGCCCTTATTTTTTTAATACGAGATTTTCTCAGTGCTGTACAAACCAAGTTCTTTAGGCGAGCACTATCTTTTTAACAGAACACCACTTGTACACATCAACTGTTTTTCCTGCCTGCACTTCTCATTTTATTTTCCATGAACCAAATTCAAATTCTCAGCATCTTATGAAATATTTTTAGTAGATTCTGCCTACGTGTTTTAAGTTTTTTATTTTGTTTTATTTTAATGTGTGATACAATATTCAAAGACTGTGGCGTTCTTTCCTCACATATGGCCATTTACAAGCACAACTGGTGCTTGATTTTGTCTAATAGCAATTTACCTGACTCGATAGATTCTGTCCTAGGTTTAATATTTCCTCCTCCAGTGAGAGACCTGTGTTAGAGATGTCATGGAAAAAAACAGGAATTCCAAGCAGAAATGAGAAAACTATATCACACTTACTTATATGTAGCAAAGGTTTATAGAAACAAACTATTATATTTTATTATAATTTACCACATTGTGTTCTGTATTACTATTGTACACAATCATGAAAAATATTTAAATACAATTTTTAATCCTTCAAGATTCATTTCTCAAAAGCCCAATAACTCTCAGCATTCTGTGACCTTGCAAACTAAAAGTTAGTTTCTTTCAGAATAGAAATGTACTTCTTTTGTGTTATCAGTGCTGTGCAACGATCTTAGTTGTGACTAATTCCACATAACTTGAATGTTTACAATTGCCTTAGGAAGGGCCACATCATATTTATCAAAAAAAGGAGAATATAATAAAATTACTCCCACGTGAGGTGAAAAACATAATTTTAAAAAATGTAATATATGCTGATTAAAGTAGATTTGCATAGAAGATTTATAAAAGTTTTATAAATAATTTTCATAAGCAAAGACATAGGAAGAAACTCCTCCTTCCAGAAAGGAAGATGATGCCTTTTTTGTAACACACGGAACTGAATTCAGGATGACCACAGTATTGAAAGATAATTGGTAACTTTAAAAAGGCATTAAATATAAATCTACTTGTTATGACCAAAATTATGTAGTAAATAGATAAAATGAGAAGTGGGGAAAAAGTTTCTGAATGAAACACTCGTTTCATTGAAATGAGTGAAAAGAAATGTAAAACTATGAGACTAATTTTATTTTATAATCTATTTTATAAAATTTTTCTTAGAAAATATGTATTATTTCCCAAAATGGAAACTGCACTAATGAAATGTTGATTTTCTCTTCATAAGAGAGCAGGTATGGATCTTAGTTTTTCTTAATTTCTCAATATTATCAATGATACAAGGTACATAAGGTAAGTTAATATTTTCTTTTAATTTTTCCCAGCTTTATTGATGTATAACTGACAAATAAAATTTGTATATAATTAAAGTGTACTACTTGAAGAGTACACATCTAGTAAAGGAAATAGCAATAGTATGTGATGATTAATTTTATTTGTCAGCTTGGCTGACCATAGTACCCAGTACATGGTCAATCATTGTTCTGGATGTTGCTATGAGGTTGTATTTGGATGACATTAACACTTGAAATAGATGGATGTTGAATATGGCAGACTTGCCTCCATACCATGACTGAGTGTCATTCAGTTGGTTGAAGGACTGCATAAAACAAGACTGACCTCCCCTGAGTAAGAAGGAATTCTGTGTCAGATGACCTTAAGACTCAAACCATAGCACTGGCTCTCCCCTGGTTCTCAAGCCTACCAGCTCACCCCGCAGATTTTGGACTTCGTAATCATATGATCCAATTCTTTAAAAATAAATCTTTTTCCATATACACACATCCTATTGGTCTATTTCCTTGGAGAGCCCTGACTACTGCACACTATAAATAAATAATTGAATAATTTAGATAAAATATTAAGTGTTTTCATAGGGACTTATTCAAAGAACTGTTGAATTTACTATCTAAACAATAAAAAAGAAAAATATGTTTCTCCCATTATAAAAAAATGTCAAAATTCAATAATTCATGATCAAAATTCTTAGCAAACTAAGAGGAAAAAGAAACTTTCTCAATTTTATATAAGGTATCTATGGAAAACTTACTATTTATACCATATTTAATGGTGAGATATTCAACTTATTCTCATTAACACTGAGAACAAAGCAAAGATATCTCCTCTGACAACTTCTTTTCAATATTACCCTAGAGGTACAATCCAATACAATGAAGCACGAAAAATGAATATAAGCCATGCATATTAGAAAGTAACCAAATTAGGGGCCAGCCCGTGGCTCACTTGGGAGAGCGTGGTGCTGACAACACCAACTCAAGGGTTAAGATCCCCTTACTGGTCATCTTAAAAAAAAAAAAAAAGTAGTAAAATTATCTCTATCTCTGACAACATCATTGTCTACATATAAAAAAAAAAAATCATATACCAAGAAACTACAGAAGTAATGAGTAAAGGTTTTAAAAGTCACAGAATAAAATGTCAAAATATGAAAATCGATGTATTTTTATAAGCTATGCATAAACTAAAGAATTTTTAAAAATCCGTACATAATAGCATCAAACAAAACTCTTAGAAATAACTATATGTAAGGGCCGAGCCCGTGGCGCACTCGGGAGAGTGCGGCACTGGGAGCGCAGCAGCACTCCCACCGTGGGTTCGGATCCTATATAGGGATGACCGGTGCGCTCACAGCGCTCACTGGCTGAGCGCGGTGCGGACGGTCTCAAAAAGGACAAAAAAAAAAAAAAGAAAGAACTATATGTAAGACCTCTACACTGAAAAAGGCAAAATACTTCTAAGTTAATTTAAGATAACCTAAATAAATGGAGAGATGTATAATGTTCATAGAGATGTACCAACATACAAAAATCAGTATTAAGATATTAGTTTTCTCCCATTGGTTGATATATTCAAAACAATTCCCATCAGAATCCCAGCATGCTTTTTAAACAGAAATAGGAAAGCTGATTATAAAATTTATATGGCAATTAACAGATCTAGAGTAAGACCAAAAATACCAACACTTGTTCAATATTTAGCTATTCACATTTGCTTTAAAGATACAGTAACCAAGAGATGAGATATTGGCTTAAGAAGAGACATATAGATAACTGGCACAGATTGGAGAATCCAGAAATAGATGCACTCTTATAAGATGAATTTGTTTTTGAAAATATACCAAATTAACTGGGGGAAATTCACTTCAATAAATCATTCTGGAACAAATGGATATCCATACAGAATAAAAGTGAACTTAACCCTGTACACACTATGTACCTCACGTCATACATATACAAGAAAACATAATAAAAGACACATCACTGACCTAAATATAAATGCTGAACTAGAAAGGTACTAAAATAAAATAAAGATGAACATGCTCACTATCTGAGTTAGACAAAGAAGACAAAGAAGAAATAACAACAAAAAATGACGAGATCGATTTCATGAAAATTAAAATGGTACAATCTTTTTATGTTTTCCTTACCTTGTAAGACAGCTTATGTGATCAAAATAATTAAATGTTTATGAAATTTTTGACACCTGTATTGGTGTGCTTGTGTCTCCAAACTATGAATTTTATTTTGGGAAAAGCATCATAGATCGGTTAGGGCTGAGAGTCTCTTTCATTAGTATTATAGAGACAACATTTGACGTTCACCCTTAATCCCTTCTGTGGCTATGAAACGCAGAGCTTTTTTTTTTTTACTTTCTTTTACTTCCCAATATACATTGTAGTTTATTTTCATGCCCCTTTACCAGTTCCTCTCCACCCCCTCCCCTCTACTCCACATCATATCTGTTCACTTGACTTTAAAAGTTCAAGGAATTTTTGTGGTTACTCTGTCTTCTTCCCCTGCCCACACACATCCCCTTTATTTGTGTTTGTTTGTTTGTTTGTTTGTTTGTTTGTTTGTTTGTTTG
>NW_007731637.1:41369-42226 GCF_000696425.1 Galeopterus variegatus
ATTCTGAGGTTTTCTATTCTTAGAGGCAAGCTCAATTCTCAGTAGTTTGGCTGGTGCCCCATGTCAGAAATTTCCTGAATGAAGACACTATGTCCAACCACTTTGTGAAAATAGCCCCGAGTCCTCTAGAGTTCTACTTCTGCATTTGATGAAAAGATATCCAGCAATGACTACTGAATTTAATCTACTTAAGAACTACTTGAAATTCTTAAAATCTCAAAGATCTAACACAGTTGTGGCATAGTGTGCATTCAGTATTACTAAATTGACTACACTGACTGAATAATAGATTTAAATGACTAAAACTTCCTACCATGAACACAGATGCCAAAAGTGAGGTTTTCACTCCTTCCCAAATATACCACTCTCATTTGCAAGAGAAAGGCCAAGCACCCCCGTTCCCCAATTCTTTTTCCCCCATGCACAAGATTCCAATAGCCCCTTTCAGATAGTGTCCGAGTTAGTAAAATGACAAAATAAGACTGAAGAATGGCATAATCTCAATCCTACCTATTCTGTCATTTTAATTGAACAACCTTAATACAAGTCTATTAAAAATAAGCTTATGTATTTTTGATTAGTCGACAAAGAAGGAGATAGCAGCACCAACCATACTTCCATTAAACTCCTGGCCTTGATCTTAATGCAGGATACTCTCCCAGTCTGGATAGGACCCCTCTTAATAAAGGGTCTGACTAACAATGTAAGAAGATAATGGTCACTTTTTTCTAAAAGTATGCTTAATAGTTTCTGGACTGCCAAACTAATTTGGTTATTCAAAGGTTATCCAAATGCTCAGGCCACTGAATGTTTAACAAAAGAATAGTTTATATCAATTATGGTCCCATCCATTGATA
>NW_007731637.1:43450-51162 GCF_000696425.1 Galeopterus variegatus
AGACCACATATGTTGAGACATTTGGTAAACAGTATGCTCAGCTAGTTACACATAATTATCTCAATTCTTTCAACAATTTCATGAAATAGTTGTAATTATTCTCCTTATTGTACAATGAGAAAACTGAGGCTCAGATGAGTCAAGTACTTTACTGAAGATCACATAGTAAGAGGCAAAGAAAAAATTCAAATGCATGTCTGTCTGGTTCTGGAGACCACTTTCTTAACTACAACATTATGTTGCCTAAATGTGATAAGCTCCAATATAAAAAATTATAATTTGAGTACTGTACTAGTCTGTTTCTGTTGCTTATAACAGATGTACCTGGAAATGGGTAATATATAAAGAAATAAAATTTATTGCTTACAGTTTCAGAGGCTGGGAAGTCCAAAGTCCAGGTAACACATCTGGTGAGGGCCTTGGTGGTGGTGGCTCTACAGTGACACAGAGTACCACAGGGTGAACATGGCAGGAGCAAAAGAGAAAGAGCTTCTCATGTACTCCTTTGAAAGCCATCAGAATCACACCCATGACCACCATTAAACCATCAATGGATTAATCCATTTACCAGGGTATGGTCCTCAAAATCAAACCACCTCTTCAGAGCCCTACCTTTCAGTTACCATAATAGGATATCCCACCCTCTTAACACTGTCACAATAGGGGTTAAGTTTCTAATACATGGAACTTTGGGGGACACAATTTAATTGATAGCATTCTGTCCCTGGCCCCCAAAATTCATGTCCTTCTCATAGGTAAATATATTCATTTCAACCCATAACTAAAGTCTTAACATATCCCAGCACCAACTCAAAAAGTCCAAAGTCTTATCTGTGAAATCAACACGAGTTATTCACTTCCAAGACATAATGATGAGACAAACGTAGGGTACACATTCCTGTTCAAAAGGGAGAAATAGGCCAAACAAGTCCAAACAAGTTCAGGGCAGGCATTAAATCTTAAAGGTGACAAATCATATATGTTGGTTCCATGTCTGGCATGCTCTGCACACTAGTATGGGAGTTGGGTCTCCAAGTCCCTGGGTAGTCCCACTCCTACAGCTTTCCTGCTCTTTGGCCATGCTTTAGCCCTCCCAGGCTGGCATTGCACACTGGTTAGCTCTACAGTTCTGCGGTCTCCATGGCAATCCTATTCTCATGGCTCCACTAGATATGCACTGGTTGGGGATTCTTTGCTGCAACTCTGACCCCATATTTCCACTTGGCATGGCTTTAGTGAAGGTCATATGTGATGACTCCACCCCTGCAACAGAACCCTTCCTGGGCCCTTAGGCTTTTCTGTGCATCCTTTGAAATCTGGGTGGCACAACTCTGGCATTCTGGCAGCCTACAGACTTAACACCATGTGGATGCTGCCAAGGTTTCTGGCTAGTACCTTCCAAAGCCACAGGTCTAGCTATGCCTGGGGCCAATTTAGCAAAAGCTGGAGTAACTGGAGCTGCTAAGATATAGGGACCAACATCCTGAGGCAGTACTGGGCAGTGATCCCATGGAGGGTACCTTTGGGCCTGTAATGGGAAGGGCAGTCTTGAAGATCTCTGAAATGCCTTCAAAGTCTTTTTTCCATTCTCTTGATCATCACTTCAGCAAATTGTCGCTGGGATATACCCTTGCTTTCATTTCCCAAAGACACCTTTTCACTCTTTACATGGTTAGAATCAAAGTATTCCAATATTTTGCCCTCTGCTTTGAATAATAAATTCTGTCTTTACGTCATGCCTTTTCTGCCATAACTCAGCATAGGCTGTTGCAGATAGCCATGCAGCTTCCTGAATGCTTTGCAGCTTAGATATTCCTTCCACCAAATACCCTGGGTCAGCACATTTAAGTTCCACATCCCACAAAACTTTTGGGCATGAACAGAATGCAGGCAAGTTCCTTGCTAGTTCATAGCAAAGGTGATCTTTGTACCTGTTTCCAATAAGTTCCTTCTCATTTACATCTGAGATCTCCTCAGAATAGCTTTTATTGTCCAAATTTCAATCAGCATTCCAGTAACCACCATTTAACCAGTCTCTAAGACATTCCAAACTTTTCCTGGTTTTCTTGTCTTCTATTCTCTCACCAGCACCTAGGCTTTTTTCTATCCTGTTCTTTCAAATTCTTCCAGCCTCTGCCCAACACCCATTTCCAAAGCCACTTCCACATCTTCAAGTATTTGCTGTAAGTATTTCTTATATGCAAAACCCCACTTCTCAGTACCAGTTTTCTGTATTAGTCCGTTTTTGTTGCTTATAGCAGAAATACCTGAATGTGGGTAATTTATAAAGAAATAAAATTTATTTCTTACAGTTTCAGAAGCTGGGAAGTCCAGAGTCCCAGGAACACATCTGGTGAGGGCCTTGGTGGTGCTGGATCTACAGCAATAAAGGATATCACATGGTAGAGCAAGAGAGAGATATTTTCTCATGTGCTCTCCTTTTAAAGCAATCAGAACCATGCCCATGACCACCACTGAGCCATCAGTAGGTGAATCCATTCACTAGGGCATGGACCTCACAATTTAATCACCTCTTTAAGGCCTCACCTTTCAATTACCACAATAGGATTTCCCACCCTCTTAACACTATTACGGTGGTGATTAAGTTTCTAATCCATGGAACTTTGGAGGACACAATTCAACCCATAACAGGTACCAACTGCCTAATTAATGATATTTATACTCTTATTTTGTAGAATAATATATCTTACCTTAAAGAAAGTTATCCATCTTTTGATATAATTACTCATAACTTTTTACAGACGAAAATACAAATTTCTGAAAAATCTTCACTGATTATGAAGTGTTGGTATCAAGGACAATATGTTTATTCCACATATTTGTTTTGATTACTTTTCTATGCAATAGTAGCAGCACTAATTATTTATTAAATTATTCATCTGTGATTTAAATTCATGAACAATATCCAGCTCTAATTAACAAGTCTAACCAGCTCTATAGTAAAGACCTTGCTAAGTATTTTTACCATTTCCCCATGCTATTTTCAAAAGATTATCTTAATTTAGGGGTTTGAGTATCATACTGGAATTTAGAAAATTAGGTAGTCTGCTTGAGCTGAGTTACTAAAGTCCCCCTGAGAAATGTAGTAGTTCAGTTGAAATGTCCTGAACATTGAGAAATGGAAGTAGCAAAATAAGTGGACTTCNTTCTGAAAAATCTTCACTGATTATGAAGTGTTGGTATCAAGGACAATATGTTTATTCCACATATTTGTTTTGATTACTTTTCTATGCAATAGTAGCAGCACTAATTATTTATTAAATTATTCATCTGTGATTTAAATTCATGAACAATATCCAGCTCTAATTAACAAGTCTAACCAGCTCTATAGTAAAGACCTTGCTAAGTATTTTTACCATTTCCCCATGCTATTTTCAAAAGATTATCTTAATTTAGGGGTTTGAGTATCATACTGGAATTTAGAAAATTAGGTAGTCTGCTTGAGCTGAGTTACTAAAGTCCCCCTGAGAAATGTAGTAGTTCAGTTGAAATGTCCTGAACATTGAGAAATGGAAGTAGCAAAATAAGTGGACTTCAATTAAAGTGTATTTAATTAAAGTGAATTCTAAATAACATCATTTTAATTGCTAATTTAAGAACAAGTATAACTAATACTTTCTAAGATAAAAATAAATTTGCCTAAGTGTTGTTCAATGAAACTCCGATGTTAGACAATCATTCTATTTTAGGATTTGTAAGTGAACGCTGAAGTTCTACAGAAACTCCTGAAGGAGAAAGTTAATCCCAGAACGCCCTGTAAATATTTTACTTGATGTTAGACAATCATTCTATTTTAGGATTTGTAAGTGAACGCTAAAGTTCTACAGAAACTCCTGAAGGAGAAAGTTAATCCCAGAACGCCCTGTAAATATTTTACTTACTAGTTAAATTCACTTGTGGGCCACTTACAATTATCTATTAAATAATTCTGTATTATCTACTGAAAAAGTAATTGCAGTAATTTCATTTCTTTGAAGAAAAATAATTATTTGACTTTTCTAATTAAAGGATTTATTTCCCATGTTAATTATATTCATATGATTTTATTTGAGGAATTCATTTTTCTTTAAATAATTTGCAAGAACATTGGTTTATTCATCTTAGGAACCTCAAATAGCCGGAACTTAATTGTTCTGAGGAAACTAAACCAAATTCTTTTCTAGACTGTTTTACAGTACTGCGCAAGGCAAGACATTTTTACTCCCATTTCCTTTAGGACTTGGTTTCATCCTTAGTTGTTAAAATTATTTACAACTATTTATCCCTTCTGTTCTAAAATATTTTTATAAAGTTACATAATTATACTTCTTTCCCCTAAACTCACTGATTGTCACTGTTGATATGTGACAAAAAGCCAGAGTCCCTCGTTGAGTAACTTCTCCCCCTGAGCACGACTAAAGGATGAGCAGACATTTCCCTTACAAAGAGCAAATGTTCCAAAGTGAAATTTGATAAATTCTAAGGTCTGGGGAGCTTAATAGGGATTTAGAAACTGAAATTCTGTTATGTCTGGCAAGTAGAGGTCACAACCGCACCAGCCCAGATATTGCCCAACTGCAGACAATAAGGAAATACCTAGAACCTAATATCTTTCCACAAAGGCCTAGATTATTTGATTCCACTGACAAGAATGAAGCTTTATCAGATCATTATGATTAATCTATCCCCCATGCCACTAAAAAGAGTTATCTATGTATTTTTGTACTGTAATGGTTAATTTGATGTGTCAACTTGTCTGGACTTAAAAATGCCAGATAGCTGGTAAAACATTATTTCTGGGTGTGTCTGTGAGGATGTTTTTGGAATAAATTAGCATTTGAATCAATAGAGTGAAGAAAGAAGATTCACTCTCACCAATGTGGGTGAGATCAATCCATGAGGGTCCAAACTGAACAAAAAAGGCAGAGGAAGGGCAAATTCACTCTCTGATCTTGAACTGAGTCTTCTCCCTTAGGCGCTGGAGTTCCTGATTCTCTGGCTGTTGGACTCTGGGACCTATGCCAGCAGCCCCTTTGGTTCTCAGGCCTTCGGCCTCAGACTGAGAGTTACACTATCAGCTTCCCTGGTTCTCAGGCCTTTGCACTGGGCCTGAATTACGCCACTGGCTTTGGCTTTCCTGGTTCTTCAGCCTGTAGATGGCAAATCATGGGACTCCTCCACCTCCACAATGACTTGAGCAACTCCCATAAAAATCTCTCTCTTTCTGTTTCTGTCTGTCCGTGTGTGTATAGATATAGATATAAATACAGATATAGATATTTCTCCTATTGGTTCTGTTTCTAGGGAGAACCCTGACGAGTACACATATTAAAATTATTAAAATGGCATTGGGGGTTAAAAAAAGTCTCTCTCTAAACATTTGAAGAGCTTAATTGAAATTCTCATAGAAGGGAAGATCCCATTAGGGTACAAAAGTATCACATTATCAAAGAAAAAATGGTGCGGTCAACATCTAGGCAATTTTCCTAGGAAATCATTTTCAGAATGTCTATATTTCAAATTAGACATTATATTATGAGTATGAGTATCTTCCCTGGAGTTTTATAAATTAACTTGAGTTCCTTATATGATGCTGTTTCCATTGTTGTAGAATTAGAGATCAAATATTTCAGTATTAAATTTCCCATACTGAAACCTCTATCTTTGTTAACCAGGTCCCAAGAAAGAAGCTGAAGTAAAGCATAAAAATGCTTTCTATCTCCAGTCCCTTGCAACAACGATCACATTCTGTGAGCTTGACTGTTATAGATACCTCCAAGTGAAGTCACGCATTATTTGCCCTTCTATGATTGGCTTATTTCATTTAGCATAATTTCCTCCAAGTTCATCCATTGTGTCTCATATGGCAGGATTTCCTTTTTTTTGTAAGACTAAGTAATAGTATATTTTATGTATATACCACATTTTCTTTATCCCTTCATCCTGTTGATGAACACTTAGGTTGTTTCCACATCTTGGCTATTGTGAATAATGCTGCAGTGAACATGGGAGTGCAGATACTCATATCTGTTCAAGATCTTAAGTTAAATTCATTGGGATATATACTCAGAAGTGGTATCACTGGATCATATAGTAATTCTATTTTTAATTTATTGAACAGCAAAATCAGTTCTCCCCTGGGTCTTCAGCCTGCTGGCCCACTCTGCATATATTGGAACCATAAACCTCTATAATCACATGAGCCAATTCCCTAAAATAGGTAAATATACATTACACACATACATATTCTATTGGTTCTGTTTCTCTGGAGAACCCTGACTAATATACCAGAAAAGCAAAGATATGGGGTGGAGAGATGACAAGTGTTTATGAATATCTGGAGGGCTTTCATGGAAATATAACTGGCTTTATTTTATGTGAATTCTGAGAGATCCAGATTCCTGTATTAAAATTAGAGGCTGGCAGTTTTTACCTTAATAGTAGGCAAACAACAAAAAATTGACACATCAATACAATTTTTTTAAAAAAATAGATCGACGTGTAAGACAACAAAACTCAAAACATGTAAATTGTTTGCAAAGTTAGCAGGGGAGCTGTTCAGTGAATGTAAAGTCTCAGTTGTTCTAGATGAATAAGATCTAAAGGTCTGTTGTATAACACAGTGCTGATAGTTAACAATATGCTATTGTGCACTTCAAAATTTGTTAAGAAGGTAGATCTTATGTTGAGTGTTCTTACCAGGAAAAAAAGAGAACAAAGGAACACAAGAAAACTTTGGAAGGTGCTATATATGTCAATTTTCCTGATTGTAGTCATGGTATCATGGATATTTGCATATGTACAACTCATCAATTGTACACATTAATCAATCTATCTATTTATTTATTAACAGCTTTATTGAGTTTAACTAACTAATTTAAAAAATTTTTTCTATTAATTAATTTTATGAACTCTGTATTGAAACTACCATGGTTTTGAAATTGTAGACCCAAAGAATCCCTGTGTTTTGGGTCAGCCTTAAATATGTTGCTAACCCATTCAACCTGTATGTACTTGGAGATGCTATCACACTAATATTAGCTCCCCTACTGTTCAAATTTACCAACAGCACAATATGGGATATAGTCCTTCGATTCTGCACTCGCTTTCAGAAAATTCAGAGGTAGCTACTGGTCTCCAGTAAAACCATAACAAATATCCCTTTTGAACTGAACCACATCAACTGGAAGCAAGAGTCACAGTAAGAGAATAAAATTATAACTTGGAGAATAAGTGTCTTATGCATGCCATGGGCGTGAACTTTAACATTCTATTGACAGTAATGATTGACTCTAAACTCACCTAAGTCAAAATGTAGAGTCTTTTATTCTGTTTTCATCTTGAACTGAAATGTGAAAACTGAACCTTTTCTACCAGAGAAGTATATAAAACAGAATAAAAGAAGAGGGCAAAAATGAATTTAATAATAGGTACAATATGTTCACTGTCTAAACAAGCACAAGCTCTTTTAAATATTATTTGTAATTGCAGAAAATTATAGAAAGACAAATCAGAGCTCAGGTAAGCACACAGGACGCTTTCATTATGCTGTCCCCAGATTAGCTCGAAGTCCTTAATATTGCATATTGCTGAAACCAAAATTTATCCCTCCTAAGAAGGAAACTGACTTTTATTTTTAAGGTCTCTTCATTTTTTTTTTTTTTTTTTTTTTTTTTTTTTCCGTTTTTCCGTGTCCGGCAACGGATCGCAAC
>NW_007731637.1:52047-131955 GCF_000696425.1 Galeopterus variegatus
AGTCCTTAAATTTGAAATTGGCTAAACCAAAATTTTTCCCCCCCAAAAAGGAAACCGGCTTTTTTTTTTTAGGGCCCTTCTTTTTTTTTTTTTTTTTGTCTTTTGTCTTTTTCCGTGTCCGGCAACGGATCGCAACCCTCAGTGTTGCCCCCGTACCGGACCGGGGACCGGCAACGGGATCGCAACCCTCGGTGTTGCTCCCGCGCCTCGCTCAGCCAGTGAGCGGGAACCGGTCTGTATGTGGGGTCCGAACCCTCGGGCGGGAGCGCCGCCGTGCTTCCCAAGCGGCGCACTTATCCAGTGCGCCACCGGGCCGGCCCAAGGTCTCTTCATTTTAAAAAAGCATCTAATTGCAGTTTTGCACAAAATCATGACTGTTTTATTTGATTAAATCTCTTATAAGACTTAGTGGAAGACAAATCTATGACCAAGTCTTTAAAATAAAAACAGACATTCAATTCAGTAGCTTTCTGGGTGAACTGCTTGCAATTAAAATAATTCCACAACAACTGACAAACTGATGGTAGTATTTGGAACTTTATTTCATTTTACCGTTTTCATGTTCATGATGGGCCTTTTATTAAGAAGTGACTTTTTATAAGGTACAAAGTGCCAGGGAACTGAAGAGCTGTATTATAATTAAAAGCTTAACAAAATTACTAAATATGAAATGAAAAGGAAGAATTCAGTGTTAAAAAAAAGTAGGTCAATCTTTTGCATAAATTTGATAGAACATTGTGTTGTAACGTTGTGCCAGTGATCAATCGTGGATTATCTTGCAATGGATAAGATGATAATTAGCCAATTTTTAATAAATATCACACATAACTGCAGAATTTATCACACAGATCCAAACATTAGAAGGCATCTCTGGCTTTGTTATTGTTTACAGTGAATGTATACATGAACTGAATCTTTATATTTGAGTCATATTTACCTCTGCTTCACCTGACAGATGTAATAACTTGCAGTATTTTATTTGAAAAGGCTAGAATTTATATATACACATGGCAATAGAACCCCTGAGGCTGACACCAGGGGATTCCAGGAGGATACTGACATTTAAGGATGCCGTGCATTTTTTCCCCAGCAGAAAGAGCATTTAAGTGGGTCATGGCCCAAAGGTATTGAACTACTTCCCTTGCTGACAGCTATTTACCAGAGCACAGCCGAGTAAAGGAAGAAGAGGATTAAGAAGTTCCAATTGATCAGAAAATAGAATTCGAAGTTGAAACCTGCCTCTACACCCAGAATTCAGCTTTTGAAAATCTTTTAGCAAAACCACTGTCAAGGGATGGCATAATCACAGAATGGAGTAAGAAGATTTAAAATTCTTAAGCAGACAAAAATGCATTGAGGTTCTAAGTTTTAAGGGCTCATAGGAAATAGCTGTGTGAAACTGAATCACAGGGAATATTCATTGATCCTTTCAAACCATGACAAAAGGTGTCAGAAGAAAATAGATCTTTCCATTATGCAACCCAAGATGGCATATATGTTAAAGAAATGTAAAATAATTTAATGTGCATTCTATTTCATTTGAAATGATAATTCCTACAACCAATAAAAATATGAAGTTAAGACTATTTTCATTAACCTGAAAAACTAATGTGCATTGTATATAAGAGAATGCAAAAACATGTACTGAATGAGCTATATTCTGTGGCCATTTATTCCCTTGAAGTTTTCATTCAATTAGTTGTTTCTACAAGTTGAAAATGAAAGGCTTAAGTGATATTCAAGTGATAGAAACTTGAAGAGTAGATGTCTTAAGGGCTTAATCTCATAAATGATGCATATATTTCTTTCATATTTTTTAATTGAAAGGCTATTCTTCCATGTTGTGTAAATGTGTGCGTGTGTGTGTGCATGCACGTGTGTGTGTGTGTTGAGGGGAGTTTACTGGGTCACCTCAGAGAGAAAACATTTCCCATTACAGCCTACATGAAATGATTTGAGAGTAATTCAAGGACTTCTGGGGAGAGCTGAAAATTTATCTGTGCTAAGATACTCACAATTTTGAAAGTTTGGCTTCAAAAAAGAAATGATGATAACAAAAAGTGGTAGGTATCGAGTGCTAATCATGCCTAGGACTCTTTTAAACACTTAACCAGAAGTAACTAAATTACAGTCACAAGCATCTATGGAAGGAAGTTCAATTAGTATCTCCATCTTATAGAGGAAGAAATTGAAGCACATAAAAGTTCAATAATTTGACCAAAGTCACAATCAGTGGGTAATAGCATCATAAATTAAACTCAAAAATGTTAATTCTAGATTTACACAGGGAAAAAGAGAATGGGAAAAGATCCTCATTTTCCTGCTTGTTTGCAGAACTTCTGGTAGTGGTCCTGAAGTCAGAAGACACAGTCAGTACACAGTGCATGTACTGCCTTGACAAGTAACCCCATCTCTGGGCTACCCTCTATCTATGAAATGCATTAACAATCCCCATCTCACAGCATTACTATATGTATTAAATAGAATTGACTACATGAAAGGTTTTTTATGAGTGTTAAATTCTATATTTTATATAGAAATTCTGTTTTACATAAAAATATGTTTTCAGAAGCTCCTGGAATAAGGTCATGATTCTGTTGAGGCATATTAACTTTCTCTCTTCCCTTTTTCAAGTAAAGGAACAAAATGAGCAGCAGCTCTTCCTGGGTGTGGCCTTTAGGTCAGAAAAGCAAATTATGTTTATATATTTTGATCAGCAGAGCATTTTACTCCTCATTTACTAGCTGGATTCATATAACTCACCAATATGAATAGCATAATTATCAGATTTGTTTTGAGAGCTTTTTTTTCTGTTTCAAAGAAGAATAAGTCATACTATACTATATCTTAAAATACAAGGAATCTTCAAAAAGCTTATGGAAAATACATATTGTAAAATAACTATGCATGAATTTCAAAAAATTTTGCACCAAAATAAATTCATACTAACTAGTTCTAACACCTCAGAACCGGATCTAGTTTGAGGCACTAGGAAGGATAAGACAGTTTGAAAAGAGCCCCAGTCAGCAACAAGAATTCTGCTCAAATTAAAGAAAGAGCAAGCATCAAATTTATGGTGAAGCTTGGGTGGAAGAGTGGTGAAATCATGATGTACAAAAAGTTTATTAGGACAATGCTCCAAAGAAATCAGCAGTTTACAAATGGATAACTCATTTTAAGAAGGGACAAGACAATGTTGAAAATGAAGCCTACAGGGCCATCCACATCAATTTGCAAGGAAAAAATTAACCTTTTTTGTGTTCTAATTGAAGAGGGTCCATGATTAACAACAGAAACAATAGCCAACACCACAGACATCTCAATTGGTTTAGCTTACACAATTCTGACTGAAAAATTAAAGTTGACCAAACTTTCCACTTGATTGGTGCCCAAACTATCATGCCCAGATCAGCTGCAGAAAAGAGCAGAGCTTTCAATGAAAATTTTAAACAAGTGGGATCAAGATCCTGAAGCATTTCTTCAAAGAGTTGTAACAGGAGATGAAACATGGCTTTACCAGTAAGACCTGAAGACAAAGCACAATCAAAGCCATGGCTACCAAGAGGTGGAAGTGGCCCAGTCAAAGCAAAAGCAAAGGTCATGGCAACAATTTTTTTGGATGCTGAAGGCATTTTGCTTGTTGACTTTCTGAAGAGACAAAGAATAATAACATCTGCTTATTCTGAGAGTGTTTTCAGAAAGTAAGCCATAAATTTAGCAGAAAAATGCTCAGGAAAGTTTTGCCAGAGAATTCTTCTCCACCATGACAACGTTCCTGCTTATTCCTCTCATCAAACAAGGGCAATTTTGTGAGAGATTTGATGGGAAATTATTAGGCATATACCTTATGGTCCTCATTTGGCTCTTCTTTTTTTTTGTTTCCTAATCTTAAAAAATTCTTAGAAGATACCCATTTTTCTTTAGTTAATGATGTAAAAGAAGTTTGCATTAACATGGTTAAATTCCCAGGACCCTCAGTTCTTTAGGGATGAACTAAATGGCCAGCATCATTGCTTACAAAAGTGTTTTCTGTTTTATGAAGCTTATGTTGAAAAATAAAGATTATATTTTTTATTTTTACCTTTTAATTCCATTTTTCCAGGAACTTTTTGAAATCCTCTTGTGTCAGACAACTTTCAAATCATTGAAAGAAATGTTTTATTTTAATTATATGATAATTTATTATTACTATTACTATTTTGCTTAGTAAGCCTAACAATAAAATCAGTATAAAATAGCTAATCAAAGCAATGGTCCTCGGCCGGCCCAGTGGCGCACTGCTACAGTGCGTCGCTTGGGGGTGCTGCGGCACTCCCGCTGAGGGTTCGGATCCCACATACAGACCGGTTCCCGCTCACTGGCTGAGCGAGGCGCGGGAGCAACACCGAGGGTTGTGATCCCGTTGCCGGTCCCGGTCTGGTACGGGGGCAACACTGAGGGTTGCGATCCGTTGCCGGACACAGAAAAAGACAAAAAGGAAAAAAAAAAAAAAAAAAGCAATGGTCCTCAATATTTATAAATAAAAATTGTGAAACAAATGAAAATACAATAGTTTCTGAGATCTGAATATTAGAATGGGACCACAATACAATATATTTAAAATTACATAAATGCATCACATATTATAACATAGGTCACATATTAATAAATTAAAGTTTGATCATATTCTATGCTTATAATTTTTATATTTTTTTAAAAATCCAACCAAATGAAAGACATACTTATTTTTCAAAATATGGTATGTACCTTCACAGCATGTTGCATCTATCACCTCATGAGATCATCCTAACAGGCCTCATAACAAGCCTACAAGGAAGGAGCTATTGTTATTTGCACTTTAGAGATGGTGGAAATGTGGCAGAAAGTTTATTTAACTTGTCCAAGTTTCCAGACCTTGTGAGTATTAAATAAACTGGGCTGCAAAATGATGAAATCTAGCTCCAGAGTCAGCGATTTTAGTGATTCTTCGTTAGTATAGTGTATTAACTTATAAGATTAATTAGACGCAATGTTATAATCCATTACTTGATGCACAGGCTGGTATTCTCAGTGTATGCACAGGGACCCTCATGAATGTGAATCGTGTTTGGTAACTGTATTAGTCAGGGTTCTCCAGAGAGACAGAACCAATAGGCTATGAATATAAATATATGAGAGGGGATTTATTAGGAGAATTGGATCACAAGATTGTAAAGGCTAAGTCCCACAACAGGCCATCTGCAAACTGAATGCTGATAGTGTGGCTCAATCCAAGTCCAAAACCCTCAGAACCAGGGAAGCCAATGGTGTGATTCCTAGTCTAAAGCATGCATGAGTGCCAGAGATGTCACTGGTGCAAGTCCTTGGACCCAAAGGCTGAGGAATCTTAAGTTTATACATCCATTGACTGGAGAAAAGAGTGTATCCTAGCTCCCACAGATAAAGCAAGAGATTTGCTTTTTCCTCTGTTTTTGTTCTCTCTGGGACCCCAGTGAATTGGATGCTGTTCACTCATACTGAGGACAGATTTTTTTTCCCACCTAGACCACTCAGGCCCACATGATAATCTCTTCTGGAACATCGTCATATACACACCCAAAAATAATGCTTCACCAGTTTTCTAGGTATTCCTTAATCTAGTCAAGTTGACATCTAAAATCATTATTTTTTAAATTAACATCACAGTGACTATTAAAAAGCAGTTTCTTGAATCACCCAGGGCCAACTAAATCAGAATCCCTAGTGATGGGGGTCTGCAAATATACATTGTTTTTAAAAAATCTTATTTTAACAAAATTCCCAGATGATTCACAAACCCCTGAAATTTAAAGAATACTATATGCTTTTCATATGGGATCAAGACTATGCTCTCAGTTCCTGAAGTATACATAGTAAGCATACTTAGTAAAAATTTTAAGAGTATAAAATAATAAATCAGTTTGTCAATGAATTGTTTTCTTGATTATCAGTAATAAGTAAAAACAGAAATATTTGCAACAGCAGACACTGCATGCAAATATGTTAAATTAAACCAACCTGCTTGGTTTCTTTCTACTCTCATTTTGCTTCATCTGTTCCCCTCCAATGACAATCATTGTTACACAGCATTTATGAAATACAGCGGTCAAAGAGTTTGGCATTTTTTAAAGGTATTTAACTGCTTTGAAAAACAAAACAAAAATACCCTGAGGATCTATATAAAAGCACCCCACCTAATATTTTAAGAATTAAACATAGAGAGGGGAAATATAAATTCTCTCAGTTTTAGAGATCAAAATACCTTAATTTTAACTGCTAACTTTCTCAAGCAACTGTGTTCCTCATCTTTTTAGTTTCTCCAATAATTCGCAAATTTCACTTGCATACACAAGTAAAATCCTAATACATAAATGAACAAAATCCACATGACCCTAGGTAGTATCTCCTCTGTAACAAAAAGGTAGTTTCTTTTTCCTCATCATTAGAGATTTATGTTTTTTTTAAATAAATGTTGAGTAGGATAAATATCATTCTTGGGAAACACCCAGATTTAATGAAGAGAGCAGAAAAAATATAAGATTTTTTTTAAATGAAATTAATTAATATAAGACTCAAGATAACTAAGAAAAACACAGTTCATAAATTTTTTTTAAAAATTGTATTATTGGAAAGACAGAAATTTTAACCACAAAAAGAAGAGTCACAGTGAAGGAAGAATGCAGGATTAAGAAGAAAAAGTGAGTAGGAGATTATGTTAAACTAAGGAAGAACTATGCTCAAAAGAAATTGTGTCCCAATGTGGACAATTTTTTTAGTTTTAATTTTTTTTAATTGACAAATTATAGTTGTAAATATTTATGGGATACAACATGATGTTATGTGGAATGACTCAATTGAGCTACTTAACAAATCCATTACCTCACGATTGACAACTTTATAATCCTATCTTTTTACAAGAATTTCCTAACTTCGGTTGTTCAAACAGTTCATCTTAACTATTGCTTTTAGTCAGTGGGTTGATGGTTTTGCAATGCTGAAATAACTATCTTTCAAGCAGAAAAAAAGTGTATGTTACTAGCAATCAGCATATTACACTAATTTCCTTTTTAATCACATCTTTAAAGAATGTAAAAAAAGATATGACAAAAAAAATGTCTAGCTAGCATTTATTTATATGAAGTCACAAGAATTTAACAAAGCATTATTTGATGTTTTAAATACACAATTATTCAAAATTCAGGAATACTATCTAATTATTTAAATAATTAAGTTGCTTATCACACTTAGTTTTAAATTTTAAAAATGGGGACTGCTTATGACATTGGATAATACATATGAAATACAAGTCATGTGATTCTACAATTCATCCTGATTCATCACATATGACTGGGATTCTGATACCCACCAGGTCTACGAAATTGTCAAGGAAATGGAGTTCCAGCTTTTATCATCTCAATGCTTTCTCCTTTTGGGTTACAAAGAAACCCAAAAGAGAGAATTGAATATAAAGGGAGAATTGAATTTTTTATATTGACCCCTATGGTAAAAAGCATCACTATAGTTTTGTTTTGTCTAAGTTAAGCTCCGCATAGGTAAGATTTGTCTATAACTTTCCCTGAGCATTTTGCCTAGGAACCCACGAATTCCTGGTGCTCTGTAATTACAGGACTTGTTCACAACCTTGCCACATTCATAACTATCTCTCACGAAAGCATTCTGTGTCTTTTAAGTCATTGTCTCAGACACCTACTCTGTTCTCAAGTGATTTCTAGCTTTGGATAAACCTCTCCAAACTGGGTTACACTGCTATCTACTCAGAATATTTTACATTTTAACAGGAGCTTTAAATATGATATCCAGTCTCTCCCTGTGCTATAGTCTCTTCTTGTTCATCCATAAATCCAGCTTAATATACACCTCTTATAACCTGCCTTCCTGTTATTGATTGTTGCCACTTTGACCATGATGCTTTCATAAGTTCTAGTATGTAAAAATAATACCCCTCCTTTCAAAACCCTGTTTCTCGAAGAAAAGATGATGAACACTATTTGAGTTGGAAAAATAATTCAATAAGTGTAAACGTTATGGGCTAAATATTTTATGCATGATGACTATAATACTTAAATGTTTTATATTAAAACAAAAAAACTCATGCATTAGTTTTATCTTGAATTTCTTCCAAAAGTTCATTATACATACTTAGAAAAGACTGCTTCAAGGAAAGAATGAAAACTGCTTTAAAATAGATTATCCTGCATTGTTATCATCAATTAAACTGTTCCCTTGCTTACTATATCTGGGTATATCGTATAAACTCCCTGAACGACAGTTTTCCATCAATAATATGATCATAAAAATTACTTCTCCTTTAACTTAGAGGTATCATCAGAATTAATTAAATTTTTAAAATGTAATAAACTGTTTAAATGCAAAGCACTATTACAAAAAAAGACCATTTGCCATGGGGAAATTTGTAAAAGCAAATAGAAGATGAATATGTGTAAACCTCAAATGGCCAGCAGTAATTCGTGAGGATCATATAAGAGATTTTATCCGGAATTGGATGTAAAAGGAGAATTGACTTTTAGAGCAGATCGTTTTCAACATTGTTTAACCATAAAAAAGAAGATTTATAAGAAAGAATTCAAAGCACAGATTAATTAAAAGATTTCAAGGAAGACCATATGGATTACCATGCTTCGTGACTTTAAGAAAAAAACAAATAAATGTTCAACAACATTCAGCATTGAGGCATTCTTTTATGATTATCTGAAGTCCTTAATTAAATCTAGTTCAGCGTTCTCTTTATAGTGAAATTTCAACTTTTATTAAATGGTGGCTGCAAAAAGAAACATAAACTGATGTGTGTCTGATGCAGTTTTCTGCTTTAGACTTATTTTCTAGATCAATGCTCACAGTGAGTCACTTTTTGATACCACACCACCAAAAGTTCCACAATAAATACATATATATACATATATACACATTTTGCACACAATCAAATCAGATTCTGATTTGTTACTAGATGTTTGTTGGTGTTGATTTTCCTACTGTGACTCAGGACCAGATTTTGTGCATAGTGTTGGGAGTTATTTCTAGTGTGAAGTGATAGAAAAGTCTGAGAAAGAAAGCATAAAGCACCAGACAAGTGTAAAACAATATCTGCTTTTGTCACTTAATCATTTTTTAATATGTCTTCTGTTTTCGCATTTGCTGGTATGAGGGATGATCTAGAGGGGAATTAGTAATGTTTACCTTTTTTTAATAATTGCATTTTCTTATTTTCATCTTAGGTAAGTGAAACAAAATAAGTTATAAGGACAAGGCAGAGATTCTTGGTTCCTTCAAGGATTTCTTCCCTCAAGGAACATTGAGGATGCTATAAATTTATAAAAGGTATTTTCTACTTTAAAGTAGTTAAAAATAAATTCTATTAAGTATATATGAAAGACTCCATTGTTTAAATCAAATTATAATTATATAAGGTTAGATAACCTATGCATAATGTTTAGTCTCTGAACAATAGATAGATTAGTTTTGGTATGCATTTATTTAAAAAGTGACTAATAGTATTTTTGAATAACAATCTTCCTCCAAATACTTAATTTCTATTTGAAATATTTATAAAACATTGAATTAAGATGTTATTCCCATGCTAGGAATAATATATACACCCTATTCAGAAGAATTCATTAAATTAAGATATTATTAGAATAGAATATTTTTAAAAGTTTACAAAGGAGTAAAGGTTCTGGTACTGACTTGGTACTAACCCAAGAATTTAAAAATTACTCTATATCTACCTCTGTAATACACCAGATTTATTGCTGTTCCTATAGATACACAAATCACTATCCTGGACATGTGTCTCCTTATGTTATCTTCACTAAGAAAAATTAGTAAATTGCTTAAGGAAGGACTAAAGATAAAGAGACAAAAATGGCATACCTAGCTCTCTAAATCTAATACATGTACATACATATGTGCATATGTAGTGAGAGTAAGTGGGAAAAACACACTGTCCTCTGCTCTCACAGCACAATTATCAGCACAGAAGACTGACTTCTGTGTCCAAATGTGTGGGGATTTCTCCCCACCAGCAAGCAAGCAAACAATTTCTCAGCAGACACCAGCTACGTGTCCTCTAATTTAATTCTGATGCTATCTACCTGAAGACAGCATCACATCGCACAGGTTAAGGGCTCAGTCCCCAAGGCTGCCCCCCACTTCAGATGCCAATCACAAGTCCAGGCCTCTGGAACTTCTGACCAACTGGCATAAGTCAGCATTCCCACGACCCCTCCTTTGTAAGGATATTACAAAGGACACAGATGAAGAATTAAATTGCATAGGGTGAGGTATGGGAGAAGGGCGTGGAACTTCTATGCCCTCCCCAGGCACGCCATTTTTCAGGAACCTCCACGTGTTCAGCTATCCAAAAGCTTGCTGAACCCAGGCCTCTTGGGCTTTTATGGAAGCTTCATCACACAGGCATGATCAATTAAATCATTGACCAGTTGGATCAACTTAACCTTCAGTCCCTCTCCCTTCCAAGGGAGGTTGGGGGTGGGACTGAAAGTCTTGCCTTGGTCTTTCTTGTAACCAGCCTGGAGCTACCTAGGGGCTGCCAGCTGTCCTTAGCATATGAAAAGATTCTTATCACTTTGGAAATTCTAAGGATTTTAGGAGATGTATGTTAGGAGACTGGGATGAAGGCCAAATATATATTTTCACAACATCACATATGCATATAATTAAATACTGTAATAAAAATAACAGTTATTCATGTATGTGTCTGTGTGTATGTATATGTGTATATATGCACGTAAAGATGGAGATTATAGATGATATAGATATAGATACAGATAAAGATGTAATGTAGATTTAGATATAGATTACGGTGAATCTTCCTTTTATTGAGGTAGCTGGATCTGCAAATTTTTTCACACTATCTTTGGAGAAATTTGATGCTAACTGAAATCAAATATTTCAAGCCATTTCATGTGAAAAGAAGGACGAGGGATAGGTAAATTTCATGTTGCTCCATTGAGCAGTATTATAACAAGTGGATCTGAGGCAGGACAGAATAGGGGACGCCCCAGGGAGGCTGCTCATAAATATTCAGACTGGATCGATTGGCCAGCAGCTGCACACTAGGAGGAAAATAAGTGCAGATGACATATATGACCTTCCACCGTGAAGCCAAACGGGAAAGTGAATGGAAAAGTGACTCCGCTGCGCATGCCCCAAAACTTTCAGAAACTCAGGGACACATGACAGGAGGCTACTAGGCCTTAATTACCTTAGATCCTCCCCCACAGCTAAATACTCGTCCCCTTAGCTAGGGCAGAGAAACACCCACCCCAGAACAACATTTAAACTCTCCCCCTAAGAATCTGGGTGCGCGTGCATTTCTCCCTTGCAGGGACACCTGTGCACTATTTCCACTCATACTTGCATTTTGTAATAAAGCCCTCTTATGTTCTGTTTCTCTGTCCCTCTCTTCCTTTCCTTTCACTAGTCTAGTGAAAGATATTTTTTCACGGATAGACCAAGAACCTGGAACCGCCACTCGGTAACAGATCCACATGGAAGAACTAGCTGCCCCTTTAATCTAACTCCGTATATTGGCAGCAGAGGCTTTGCAAAGCACGTATGAGCATACAATTGTTGGATCATGTACTTTTTTCTAATTGGACAATTTCAGAACGCTGAAGGAAGACAGATGTTTTCAACTTTTCAAAATGAGAGAAATGTTAATTATAATAACTCTGCAAAACTCAAAAACAAATTACTAATTATAACATTTTATGAAAACATATCAAATTAAGGCCAATGATGAGAAGGTACATCTGAATATAATTGGTCCTTACCAAGATCTGAAGTGACTATCTTTTTTTTTTTTTTTTTTTTTTAATAGGCCTAAACTTTGTTATTTTTAAGATAAATAAAGAGGAAGAAATTCCAGAACTTTAATCAAGGACTTTCTCCTGCTTCTTTATTTTCAACACAAGAGTTGCACAGCATGTGGATAGCTCCAAATTGGCTTCAACCTGATGTTCCAGAACTCTCTTCTCTTATCAGTCAGGGTGAATTAGGCCACTCCTCCCCATCTTTCGGGGTGTCAGACTGCTTTAAAACCTTACATGACAAATGTTACTAGCAGTGATAAGGTTCAACAATGACTCTATAGCCCAATTAGGGCATGTCTAGTGGCAGGACACTGGCTGTTGGTTAGTATTAACCCTAAAAGTGTAAATCATACATTATCTGAACTGTGACCCAGTTATTATAAATACTGCATGTTCAATTTCTTGCAATAATAGGCAGAAACTTTATCTTTCTGAGAAAAGTACACAGAAATTTTTGTGTGACTTGCTTGACAAAAATAGTTAACCATCATAAATAATTACTCTCAACTTTTTTCCTGAGAGGAAAAAGCATTTAACAATTAATGAGTATAAAACTATAAAACAATTATAGTTTTTAGACTGTTTCCTATAACCCCTAAGATCTCATGACATGTGCCAGTTTCCTAGGGCTGCCTTGACAAAGTACCACAATCCAATGGCTTAAAACAATAGGAATGTATTCTCTCCCTGTTCTGGAAGTTAGAAGGACAAAATCAAAAGGTGGGCCAGGCTGTGCTCTCTCTGAAGCCTCTAGGGAAGGACCCTTCTTTGAGTCTTCCAGCTTCTGGTAGCCCTAGGCATTACTCTCCTTGTGCAGGACAACCCCGATGTCCGTCTCTGTCTTCACATTGCATTCTGCCATGTCTCTGTGTCTCTGGCTAAGTTTTCTTGTAAGGACACCAGTCATATTGAATTAGGAGCCCATTCTCCAGTATGGCTTCCTCTTAACTTCACTATTCACATCTCCAATGACTCTATTTCCAAATAAGGTCCCATTCTGAGGTACTGGGATTTAAAACTTCAACATGTCTTTTTTTAGAGATGGGGAGGGGCCAGCACAATTCAACCCTTGACACAAAACAAAGCTTACATCATTTTTATAGAGTTACTACGTGTTAGAACATTATATCAGAAGATGGCTGAAGATAAAGTGTTTGCAACTAATAGAAGAGTTCAGAGATGTCTTATCAGGGGAGAAAACTCCTGGAATATGTCTTAGAGGATAAATAAGAGGGACCAAGGTAGGAAAGAAGAGTGGAGGGAATGAACATGAAAAGTATTATCTCAGTCTTCTGAGATAATACTTTATCCTAAGGGGTGAGGTCATGAAAAAGCAAAATGTACTCAGGAAACCACAAATTATTTGGAATTAAAGTTTTTAGATAAGTGACAGGACCTAGAGCTTAATATAAAGATAAGAACACTTTATTAAAATACCTTGAATGTATATGTGTGTGTGTGTGTGTGTGTGTGTTCTACTTATTTTCTTAAAAGTAAAGGGAAGTCATTGACACACTTTAAGTAGTGGAAATAGAAGTATCTTTGTGTTATAGAAATCCAATCTGTGGAAGTGGCAAGGAAGAACTGGAGAGCACACTTATCAAATGTTCAGAAAAAGAAAAGCCAGGATACTCCACTAGGCATTGTTGATTGCATAGGTAAATCCCATGTTTTCTAAAGAGGAAATTGCAGTAAAAAAAAGATTATATATATGTATGAGGAATTAATTTTTAACTAAGTTGTTCAAATTATTCAACAATTACTTATGTTGTTTCATAGGATGAACATTAAAGCATATTTTGGGAAAATTCCTTACTTACAAAAAGAAGGAAAAATGTATACAATAATCCAAAACAAAATATAAATTGCCATTCAAGATGTTGCCTTGAGTCAACATGTTTAACTACCATCTTTTAATATTGTTTTTGAAACAAACGAAGAGAATAAACAGGGGAGAAATTCTGAATCTTCACTTGAAAACAGAAAGGATGGAATCAAGGTGATAGAATCATAAGAAAATTGTACATAATATAGTCAAAATAAGGCCGTACTGTGGAATATGTCTACCTGACTGAAATTCATCAATTGCAAAGAAAAATTCTGTCTGGGAAGGAAGTGCACAGGATCTCTATCATAAGCTAAAATGTTCCAGGATAAAAGAAATAAGATCCTTGGACCAGGCCAGCTCTTGGGGCATTTGCAACCCAGATGAAATACAAATTTCTATTCTGTAAACTCAAGCAGCCAGTATACAATCCCTTCTCTCTGGGAGACTCCCCAGCAAAGAAGGAAGGTGATCTGGAAAATTTCTCTTGCAAACGTACTAATAACAAAAAAAAAACTAATGGTCTTGCTAGCTGAAGAGTCCCTTCCTATAGACTGCTTTAGGAGGATTTATCTCTTCTGAGACTGTACATGGTAAACAAACCTAGAATCTATAGATTTATGGAGCATAGTTGCCTAGAAAATGTCCCACAAGTGCGATAATATATGAGAATAAAATGGAAATGTTTCAAAACCAAAAAAAACCCCTATCTTTTGTAAGTAGTATAGCTGCATATATTACTAGAGATTTCATAAATTAATGTAGAGCAGAATGAATCCTGATGCAGCGAGAAAAGGCTGTAGGAGTTACACTGGGGGTCCCAGACCTCCCCCTACTTTGTCTGTGTCTCATGACTACTTGTATCCTCAAAATGACCAAATTTCTGTGAGACTGATTTGAAAAATGCAACACTTTGTGTTCTCTCCCCAGCACACAGAGCAACAAATTTTGGCATTTCTGCCCATCTTTTGTTTGCTATGTATGGCATAAGTGATGCTGCTGCCAGAGAAGGCTCCTAATAGAGAATGCTACAGCAGCAGTTGGGTAAGCTGAAAAATGCCCAGGTGTGATTGGACAACCAGAGCCAAGGAAAAGAATGACTATGCCTGCTTAGAATTGACACTTCCTCCTCAGTGAGTACCTTCACCAGTATATTTCCTACTACACAAATAGGTAAATAGATTTTTGATCAGGAACGAAAAATTGCCCAAAGGAAAAAAGAATTTCCTTTTCTGTTTTATCTGAGGGCTAAAGGGTTTGAACACATCCTTTGAGAGAAATCATTTATACTGTCAAAAACAAAATAATATAGAACTTCCTTTAAGCGAATAGAAAAAAAATGTCACTAATTGTGGCATGTGATTATTCACTAGTGTTGGTACACATCTGACAATGGTTTTACTTGTTACCTCTAATATTAATACCCCATTTTTTAAAATTTACTAAGAACTGCAGCTTTCACAAAGACTGACACTCATGCTGTGGGAAATTGATGGGTGCTAAGACACATTGAGCAGTGATAACAAACATAATGGGATGATTCATGAGATGAACATATGCACACACACACATACATAGTCTTAATTTCTTGGCTTCATGCTTCAATGAACTAAAACTATGTTTCAATCAAAAATCTATTTGAGAAAAAACACATTCCTCTTCTTAAAATTCTTAACAGATATGAGAGATACAAAGTGTTCGATGATAGTAAGATATAATTGATCATTTTAGGAAGAAAACTAGGGGAAGCATAAAATACAAGTGATCTGCAGTTACAAAAACTAGACCTGGAAACTTAACCTAAGTAGGACCTTAACAGGGGGCATATCAGTCATTCAAAACTCAGACAAAACGTTGTTCAAGCTGTAAAATCAATGCAAATTTTCCAATATGAGATAGAGAGAAAATATTTTAAATAGAAAGAATGAAACACCCAATCTCTGACCAGTAGCTGTGGTCTTGGGCTCATACTGAAAGTAAGATCCAAGAGACACAATAAATGTCACCCAGTACGGGGTTCACTTACCTTTAAGGAAGGATGTAGGACAGGCCAAACAGCATGTGCAGTAACAGCTAGCAGAGGTTGTTTGACTCTCAGGCTTACGATGCAACATTTATAAATCCCTCTGCATTTGGGACAGTAATGAGAGTGTGGGCTGACTGGGCACCACCTCAGCTTGGGGAGGTCATCGGCTTTCAAGTCCTTTCAGTCTTTATACCTTGCACCTCATCAATTACAGGTACTCATCAGTTGCAGATTACTCACTAAGAATTTGGTAACACGTGACAGGTACTGGGTTGGCAGAGAGCATATACAGCAGTTTTTCTGCAGTTGATTTTGATCCTGTATATATATATATATACAGGATCAAAATCAACTATAGAAAAACTGCTGTATATGCTCTCTGCCAACCCAGTACCTGTCACGTGTTACCAAATTCTTAGTGAGTAATCTGCAACTGATGAGTACCTGTAATTGATGAGGTGCAAGGTATAAAGACTGAAAGGACTTGAAAGCCGATGACCTCCCCAAGCTGAGGTGGTGCCCAGTCAGCCCACACTCTCATTACTGTCCCAAATGCAGAGGGATTTATAAATGTTGCATCGTAAGCAAAGGAAATGTCATGGATCAAGTGTTAAACATTTCTTTATAGAAAAATATGTAATGATTATTTTCAACTTGATTAAATAAAAAAGAAAATTCTGAGGCAATTAAAAAAAGTTTTTAGATAAAAAAAATATGAGTAACAAATTTTAAAATTCAAAGAAGTGTATGGAATACTAAAGATATATAATCAAGCACTTAGAAGACCAACTTAAAACACTGAGAAGTCAGAAGAAAAAGCTAACACACGCACACACATAAAGGAATAAATATGAGTTACATACAATGTATATTTTAATTTATGAGACACTGATGATAAATTCAGGAATTTTCTTATATGTGAATTGGAAATTCTAAAAAGAAGTATACAGTTGAAAAAAAGGCAATAATTAAATAATAGACAAACACATTCCTGATTGAATTTTCATGATCTAGGTAGAAAGGATGTAATAAAAGCACTTGGCAAAAGCAATTTGCCATGAATAGAGCTTTGGTCTCACATGTTGCCAAAAAATATGCTCCTTAAATAAAACAAAGGTGTTTAAGTCAAAACAAATTAGAATCCCATGTTTCTGACAGCATTTTGGAGAAAATAAGCCAATGAGTGAAAATGTTGATTTTTCAGTGGGACAGCCTTTTGGAGAAATGTGTCCATCTTCAGCAGCTTTGTTTCTGATGGTGAACTGGTAATGAATGCTTTGGGCTGCAGCTAAAGTCTTCTGTTAACTGTGGCTAAACCTTTATATAACTGTTCACTCATATAACATAGTCCAAAAGGAGGGTCTGCATGTGTCAGAATAGCTGTTTAAAGATAAAAACAAGAATCTCTTTTCTCCATCTTTAGCATATTGACTTTTGTTCTCTTAAAAATGATAAGGGAGGCAGAAAAGTGGAAAATAGGTATGTCATGACTGGCGAAGAGGGTTAGACTGACCAAGATTCTTTGTCAAGAGCTGTGCACTTTAAAAACCTGATCAAAATTGGAATTCTGTCAGCAAAGAAGAAGAAAGAGGTAGATTTTTGTTTACGCAGCTAACGCTGTCTGCCACACTTAGATACAAGTGAGCAAGCAGAGGGCAGAGTTGAATCTGATTTCAGAGGGCTGCTGCCTTGTACATGTGATCAACTTACAAATGAAGTTGATGCCTAGAGCCAAACACTTCCTCTGTAAGAACCAGCTAACCAAACAGCAACGCTAACGTACAATGAAATGGGGTTCCAATAACATCATATTTTATCACAAACGCCAAAAAGGATTAAACACTCTAAACCAGGCATAGTGAGAGGTGGGATGGGGGAGGGGAGCACTTTTTTTCTTTTACTTTTTTGCTTCATGACATTCAATTTTTTTTAAAAAAAATGTTCTATTTAATGCCTGTGGCAAAAAAAAAAATGTCAGTTTCTGACATGTGAGTGCTCTAGGAAGAACTGAGATGCATGATTCATGAAAGTATGGAACTGAGACCACCAGACATGGGAAAGGGGAGGAGGGTTAGAAAGAAATTGGTAAAGGGCCACAAAAAATGTTTACATTATGTAATGATAAAATAAAAAACTATTGACTTATAATTGGCTGCTAGGAAGGAAAGAAGGGAAGGAGGGAGGGAGGGAAGGAGGGAGGAGGAAGGAAGGAAGGAAGGAAGGAAGGAAAGAGAGAGAGAGAGAGAGAGAGAGAGAGAGAAAGAAAGAAAGAAAGAAAGAAAGAAAGAAAGAAAGAAAGAAAGAAAGAAAGAAAGAAAGAAAGAAAGAAAGAAAGAAAGAAAGAAAGAAAGAACCACAATAATACGTCGAACTTTCAGGAGGAGAGAACAAACCTAAGGATACTAGAGAAGGGGGTAGCGAGGAAGGGGGTTGGGAAGTGATAAGTTGTGCAAAGGGCATAAAGAAATACCATGATTTGTAGGAATGAATATGCTAATAATAAATTAAAAAATTAAATTATTTTTTTAAAGTGTTAATTGGTAAACCACTTGGCAACATATTTTTCTACCTCTTTATTTTTAAAATTTTACCAATGAAAATGTATAATTTTGTCATGAATGAATTTTTTGGTAATTAAGGAAATAATACAGGTCGAGGTCAACAGACCTTAATATTGAAACAGATTTTGTAGAGACTAGTCATTTATCAGGAAGGAGGTTTTAATAAAATCAAAGAATAGATGGTCTAATCGTAAAGTGGAGGTCATCAAACTCAACTCCTCATGGGTGAGCATCTTTCTCTACACATAACAATATCGCATATGAGAGCACCTTTCTGTAGCCAGATCATCGGCCTGAGCTTGAATTCTGAATCTGCCACTTCCTTGCTAAGTGACAGTGGACAAGTTACTTAATCTCTCTATTACTTGGTGTTCTCCTCCATAAAAAAGTCCTACCTCATAGAATACATCTGAGGACAAGCTGAGGTAATACACGTACAGTACCACGACTTATGGTATGTTACAGTGAGTGCGAGCATATGTGCGTACTTGCTAATTAAGAGTTTGTCAAGTAAAGTAATCATGGGTCCTTGGAGCTGGAAGGGAAAACAAAAACACCACTACAGAGAAAGGAATGTAGAGTAAAAAAGGTTACGAACAAATATGTAGAGAGGGAATAAATAGATGAATTAAAAATATTTATTAGCATTTTTTAACAGGCATAGCACAGAGCTTCGCAGAGAGCCAAAAATCAGTGCTAATGTCTTTCTCTTTCTTTTTTACCACCAAATAATGTATTTTTCTTGTTATGTTACATTCAGGTTATTAAGGGCTTTTGCCACCATGCATCTGGATTTCAGAATCCAGATGCATCTAAATCATCAAAATATCTGACAGAAATGTGTACAAATATTTGAGACATAATTTTTAAACATTTTTTCCTGAATGTGGATAAGGCAAAAGAGTTTTTCGTTAAGATAATTTTCACAACATTTTAAACTTACCAGTTTTTAATTCTACATATATATATAAATTTCTAAAATTATTTATCTTTGTAACTATGTAAAAAGTTGTTAGAGTTTAAGACATAACTTACAATTCATGTATCACAAAAGGCAACCACAGAAAAGACAGAACCCAAGAGAAACTGAAAGAACCTTCACTTCTCCAGCAATAGAGATGTTTTTAATTTGCTAATGGAAGCCTTCTTTTTCACTAATCTCTTGAGTTTTTATTACTTTTTTTAAGTGTGAAAAATACAGCAAACTACGTTAAGCAGTGTTCAAAGGCAAGGCAGCAGATAAGATTTGAAAACCTACTATTCATAATTTTAAATTCAGATTTGACTGTGGAGTCCTTATAGCAGGCAGGTTTGCTGATTGCAACAAAATATGGATGGCTAATCAATATGAACGAAAATTTCAATAAGAATACTTTTCTGCCAGCATGGAGCTACTCTGCTAGAGATTGCTCGAAGAGATTTTGGTGTTGACTTTCCAAAGATGTCTTCCTTTGAAAGTTGGCTTCGTTAGGAACAGGTACTATTCTCTATTGTATTATTCATACATTTTTAGGGATTTATTTTTCCTTAAAGTCTCTGGCATCTATTTTTTAACATTTTCTTAAGGCTCATTTATTTAATTCCTCCAATCTTTTTACTGCTGTATTTATATCAAGCAAACGCATCAAATGGAATGTAACTTAGAAGTCATTGTTGCTTTTCTCTACCTCCTTTGCCTAGCTGTTGGATCCCTAGTTCTTTTTTAACCCTCACATTATAGCTCCTAACTTTTCACGGAGCATAATGCATTCATTTGCACAGTCCTCCCCCCCACCCCCCACACTGCTCCTTTTGTCAGTTTTTACATGAAACTGCAGAGTTAGCATTACTTAGCTCTGACTCTGAATTAAACCTATCAGGGACTTGCTTATTTTTTCCTTTTTATTTTAAGCAAAACAACATCATGGGTTTTATGAATCAAAAGACTAATGAGCCCATCTGTCATATTTTGCAAGAATGCCACAGTGAATCACTTTTTCTGACTTTAACTGGCACTAGGAAATTACAACATGTAAATAGACTCACTGAGATGTCAAAACAAGAGAGTTGCATAAAGGAATTGCTGTAAAGTTTCTGCACAGTGTTTGGCTGGGCTTAGAGCTTTATGAGACAACTGGGAGCAGTCTGGGCACTAGACTTTAAGCAAGATGTTCTATTTGAACAGGGTTAAAGGACAATTAAATATCAGGAAAAAAGAATCTTCTCTCAAGTTAGCAGAGGTTATGATGATTGGAAATTATTGTTGCAATAAACGAAACCTTAAGAATAAATATAAGACCTCAAATAACTATGAGTCTATTGGTAAAGAACATTTAGAACACTTGCTTTTAAAGCAAAAGTACAACAGCTTTCCTTTTGAGAGCTTATGAAGGAATTCTCTTTCCATTAAAATATTTAGGAAAACCATTGATGCCAGCTAAAACTATTCTTTCTTTAAATAGAGTACACTTAAATGTCCCTTTTTGTTTTGCATTGTGCTAATACTTCAGTAAATTTTTCCAAGACAAAAAGAATAAAGATGAACATGAGATGACATTGAACATCATGTTTCTGGCATTATGCTAATCTCTTTGAGCTGTAATCTTTTAATATCAAGGAAGATTTTATTTTATAGAGAATCAATATCTTCTCTGTTTTATGGAGATGCATATCAGTGAGGGTTTTATTAGGGAAGCAGAACCACTGAGCAATATGGAATAGAAATTTATTTTAGAGATTAGACTCTCCACAATTATGAGACGACACACAGAAACAAAGATCAGGAAGGGCATGATTTGAGGATCAGAGAAAGGTCATTAGCAAGGAATTAAGGATAAGAGTTAGTAAAATCTATAGAAGACTATTGCTTGTGCATTTGGGAGTGGACCGTCCATCACTGTAGATCAGCAGAGCAGGCAATTGTGAATAAAATCTGGACTTAAAGCAGGAGAAATCAAAAATAAATAAAACTCCATGAGTACAAACCTAAACCCTTGAGGATAAACTAGAACCATATCTGCCATTCACTGCTTTTCTCTTACTTTGTAACTCCACATCTTGCCTTAAGTGACATGCAGAGGAAGCTGGGGCCCTCTGCCTTGGCACTGCATACGAGCTGGCCCGAGACTTAAAGAACCTGAAGTAACTCTGTGCTGGCTGAGCCCCATGCCAAAGAGATGAGCTAGCAGATCAGCAACAACTTTTGAGATGCACAGAGATGCCTGGAACCCTGGCACCAACCTCCTAGCTTCCCAGCTACTATTTTTTATCCACCTTCCAAACCTCACAAATTTATTTTGTTGCCAGCCTCACTTAGAACTATACAGAGAAGGGCATTTGAAAAAAAAAGTTAAGAGTTCAGGTAAACTGACACCTACCAAATTTACTGTCTCGATCCAGACTACCTAATTTATTTTGTGAATTCAACAGTTATTGGCTTTGTACCTTAGGCTATCTATTATTACTTAAATGCTCTGTGCCTCAATTTCCACATCTTTAAAAGAGAAATAGTAGTAGCACCTGCCTCATAGGGTTATTGTTAAATTTAAAAAGTAAGCACATATAAAGTCCCTAGAATTACACATAGCACATAATAAATGACCATTAAATATAAATAATTATCATACGTTTTACCTCATTTTATCCTATTTTCAAAATAATCATATGAAGTGGTGTTTTGGAATCTGCTCCCAAATTTTCATGATTTTTCAATCAGAGTTACAGCATATTATGATTGTTTTAAGTCACAATAAGTCAAAATATCAAAACACTTTCCCTTTATTCTCTATTAAGAGTGATGTCTTGTTTTCTGCCTCTGCCTAAAGGCAGAAATGCCAGTAGTCTGAGCAGTCCTGTGCCCAGAGGTGGCACTATTATTTTCAGTGGAGATAACCGAAGGGATGTATCAACAATCATTTTTCTCAAGCCAGTGAAGGTTGAAATTAAAGCTGATGATAAATTCTACTTAGCGTCTCCATGAGACTTAATCCCTTTTCTTCCTGGGAAAAGCTTTATATCAGAAAAATCCTAGGCAGACCTTAAACAAAGGAGCAAACTATTCCATAAATGGATTAAGAAGAAGTGCATTCAAAATACTGAGAGTACAATCTTCAAACAAAGGAATAGAAATTGCATATATCATCCAGTTTTCTTTAATGAAACTGTGTAATTACCTTACAAAAAAAATACTGACCTCTGGCATATCTAAATTAAAAATGCTGATTAAAATTTTACTAATGAACATCAAGAAAGGAAAGAGTAACTGATTAGGGATAGAAACATTTGTTTTCAAAGAACTTTTCTGAAGATTTCCCTTAACAGTTAGGCAATTATTACCCCTACTATACTTATGTGGAAATTAAAATTCAAGGAAATTAAATAAAAACCATTCAGAACTTTACAGCTAATAACAAGGGACCAAGATTTGAACTCAGGAATTTGGGCTCAAAAATCTATACAAATTGCCTTCCATTTACAGTCAGGAGGGAGCACTGAAAATTGTGACCAAAGTCTTGAGACACCAAATTCCAGATTCTGTATAATATTAGGAGATTGAGAGCCCATCTGAAATGTCTAATATACTGCATATTTTTAATATCATTGAAGGTCACACTGATTCTATTTTAGTGCTGTAGTGTTTCCTAACATTAGTGGTATAGTGTTTAGTGGTGTGGTGCTCCCAAGTCAGAAATGTAAAATAACAAAAGAGAATTTCTGAGTTTCTCCTCAAGCTTACTCCTTGAAAGCTCTATGCTTTTAGAAATGTAATGTGCATATAAGTCACCTGGGGATCTTGTTAAAATTGAGATTCTTATTTAATAATTCTATGGTGATGCTGCATTTCTTAAAATCTTCCAGATGATGCTCGGAGACCATGCTTTGAGTGGCAAAGCCATAACCTTTTCAAATCCTCCCTGAATACTTCTTTGGGATGTGGTGGAAAAAGCCCACACACCAAGAAACTCTTTGATTATATATTGCTGGGACTCACCGCAGTGATATCTCTTATCTGACCCAAAGTGACATCTACATGGTGAATCCCACTGGCAGGATCATACTCACTGCCAAAGCTTTGCCACGCTGTTTGTACTGCTCTCATAAAGGAACTCAACAGAAAATCAAAGATCAAAAGCTTATTTCATACAGCAGCAAGATCAAGCGTTCCTGTTATCCATTACACATCTGGGTCCAGTATGATGGCATTAAAAATGACAATATCACTAAATCAAATTACTAATTATTTTAGTTAATATGTAAGTTATACTATGTACAAGATACTGCTAGTGATTAATTTGACCCTCATCACAACCTGAACATTTTTATTATACCTTCTAAATGTTGAAGATCTTTTTTTAACTACATGGAAATAGCAAATTTAATTGAATTTGTGCTCTATCAGGCCACAAAGTACTTCCCAGCTATCTAATGAAGAAATTAAGAAAGGAAGGCTATTCCAGCCAGCTAAATAATAGTGGCTTTAGCTATGCTGTTTAGGGTTACTCCCACCGTAGACTCAAGGGTTGTTGACTTTAGCTAGCATTGTCTCTTCCAAACTATTCGTTGTAGATGCAGAAGTTAACACATGAGGAATTTAGTAAGTTTTTCAAGGTAACATTATTAATAAAACATGAAGAGAACATTGGATATTTGACTTCTTGTCAGTGTTTAGGAAAAACAGCCTTCCTTTACCTATGGATAATTTCAATATCACTATATCAGTCAGGATACACGAGGTTGTGCTGCATTAAAAAAATGACTCTCGGATCTCAGTGGCACACAACAAACATCTACGTCTCACCCATGTAGCGTGTCCATTGTTGATCAGCTGTGGCTCTGAGTCACATGATCTTCAATTTACTACCCAGGTTGACGGAGCAGCCCTATCTGGGAGAATGCTTTTCTCATGGTAGAGGGGGAAAGAAGCATGATCAACCTAGTGCTGACTTGCTTTTACTCACATTTCATTAGCCAGAAAAAAATTATATACCAAGACAGGATGCATTTTCCACCTGCAGCAATGAGCACTACAAGTGGCATGGCTGAGTTTGATGTCAGTGCAGCAGAGAAAGATACTTTTCTACATAGATAATATTTTTTAAACAATGCAATCTTCTAGAATTACAAATGGTAGGACCTCTGTTGCTTTTGCATAGATCTATCACTTACAGTACACCATCAATAAATAGCCTTTGTCACAAGTGCCTATTTTTCTTTCCTGGGGATTCTGATTTCAACAATGTTTTCTAGCAGATATTGGTCAAGATTATTTCGAAGCACTTAAGTTACAGCATTTTCTCCTTTTAATTAAAAATGCAGGTTGAAGTAGCAGCTATACCATTTAATAGTTAATAGATTGTGGGGCAAAATGATACACACACCAAAATCAAAGAGATAAATGGGCTGGGTTATGAGGTGAAAGATGGTTGGAGGTTGCCATTTTTTCTGGGTCAGCAAGAGACCACATGTAGAGCAATCCCCAAGGACAGGAAGGTTGACCCAAGTTTTAGGTTGGAGCCCATCCCGCTGATGTATGACATCTCACAGAGATGTGGCCACTGTCGCTTCCATATATGTGACTATAAAATCATTAGGATTTTAAGCACTGGCTGCAGAATGACATCCTCATTCCAGTTGGCCACTGCTACAACAGACTAAAATGATGAGAGATGAAAAAAAAATACAGAACACTTTTCAGAATAAGGCACTTAACTCATCACCCAAAATCCACAGAAGTAGGGTATCCCTTAAACACTCTGTTGTAGATATTGTCTTTCGACTAGTATCAAGCATTAAAGTAATTGAGTGAAATAAAACTGGAGGGGAGGGATGTTTGGAAGAAAAGGAGAGAAGGCATCATTTTTGTACATTGTTTGATCATGATGAAAAGAACAAATGAACAACATATGTAGTTGCCTTTTAGCTGAAGAAAGAGACCAGTATGCAAGTGGCTGTTTTTCTTAAATTTCTAGGCAAACTCAACTCCTTCCTACAACTCTGCTAAGGGAAGAAAGTCTTCATATATTTTTTGTAAAAAATTTTTTGTGAAATGTAGATAGTACTTTTGACAATTATATTCCAATTCTCTGTGTGTGTGTGTGTCATTGTGTAGGAATATATGTGTTTGTATACGAATGTGCATGCTGTGTATGTGTGTAATTGTATGTGTATATTTACCAACTTTGGGAGGTGTTGGATATGCCTATCACCTTGATTATGGTGATGATTTCACTGGTTGTTTGCATATGCCCAAACTCAGCATGTTGTACACAAAAATATGTGCAGTACTTTGTATTTCAGTAAAGCTATTTAAAAAATGTAGTATAAAAAACTTACAATTATAAGAATCAGGAACATTTTTAAAGAAACTAAGAAAAAAACACAAATAGACATATCCTAACATTCTATTAAGTTCCTATATATTCCTTAAGTCTATACATTCCTTTACTGAAATAACTAGTAGGAAAGAAAAATGTCATTAAACTATTATAATTTAAGAATTATTATTTTCAAATAAACAAGAAAGCACTTTCTAAATAAACTACTCTTTAAACGTTTTTTAACATCATGAATTACATTTAAATTCCTAATCCAAACTCATAGTTACAGTTTTACTATACATATAAGTGTATACTGTACATATAAGTGCATATGTGTGCACATGTGTTTATATGTGTGTAGGCTGCAATTCTGACTGACACATATAGCTGCTGTGAAAACATCATTCTCTTAATTATTGTCCTAATATGGATCAATTCACATTGAGCAAGATTAGCTCCTGGCAATCTATGTGGATCATTTCACTGAAGAGTTAATTTTATTTTCTAGATCAGAAATATCTAGCAGATACAGACTTCTGAAGGGTTAATCTCTATTTTTATCACAGGGTTATTGAAAGCTTGAATTTAATTAAATTGTGAACACACCAAATCTTGTTCAGCATAGATACTAGCTTATGTAGTAGGAATCTTAAAATATTTCAAAAAATAGCTTTTTTTGGTAGTCTCCTGTCATAGAAAGTAAATGCATTAACAATTTTAATTGTATATTTTAATTACATAGCTGTGTTTTAGGACCTCTCAACAGCATCTCTGTTTATTCTTTATTTCTAGAGATCTCAGTCTGGCTTTCACTGCACCTGCTTATTTGCTTTGGCAGAACTTTTTATACAAGGGAGGGAGACAATAGTGGGATGATGTACAAGGCTGGAATGGTTTATTGTTGCATTCTTACCCTCACAAAGTGAAGACTTATGATTGAATTTTTAATAACATGTTTTTGGTGAAAAAGGGCAAAAGGCAATTTAAAAGTAGGAGCCAAATAAATGGTGATTAGGCTACATGTGCTCCAAAATCTTGAGACTACTTTTCAAAAACCTTTTATGTAAAACTTCGTTGAAATGTTACAATGAACATATATTTTTTCAATTACATTTGGTTCTATATTCACTCTCAATTAAAACTGCTACCTTACACATAAACATTAGGCTTATAATTAGCCAAAGTGTGAATTGATATGTCCATTTTACCATTAATTAGATTTGTGAAGATAGTTGATTGGCATAGTTTATTTCAAATCAATCTGGTATGAGTCAACCTTACTTTGAATTAATGTCTCATAATCTCATTAAAACAAAATAAAGATCATAGAAAATGCATCCACAATAAATAAGTACATCTAAGGTGGAAACAGGATGTGATGTATATTATTTAATGAATAACTTAGTCATGTCCAATAACAAGAGTCAAGTCATCTGGATATTTTAAAGCCAAACCAAGAAGACAAATTTTAGAAATGCTTTACAATATGCTGCAATAGTTCACGAATCTATTAAATAATTTTACATTTTGGATAAGTATTAGGACTTAAGAAACTAAACAATATCATCTCCACTTTGTTCATGGTATAGATGAATCACAGGGAGTCAACGTCCTTATGATAATACAAAGCAGGAAGATAGAACACTGGGCTCTCAAAACAAATACCTCATGTTAATAGCTAAGTCTACAAATGTCCACTGCCCAAAAGATACTTAAGGATAGTTATAATTTTAATTTAGCATATTCTGTAAAATTAAAGGTTAAAATGGAGTGCAGTAGTCTCCCCTTATCTGTGGTTTCAGTTACCCTCCACAGAGTACAAAAAGATATTTTAAGAGAGACAAACAGACAAAATTCAGGTAACTTTTGTTACAATATAGTTATAATTGTTCTATTTTATTATTAGTTATTATTGTTAATTTCTTGCTGGATCTAAATTATGCATTAAACCTTAGCGTAAGTACGTATGTATAAGAAAAATTACAGTATGTACAGTTCCAAGCATTCTCAGTTCCAAGCATCCACTGGGGGTGGTGGAATGTATCCCCTATGGATAAGTGGGGAATACTGTATAAAATAAGAAAGTATGATGCCTCAAGCTTTGTTCTTCTTCCTCAAGACGGCTTTGACTATTCTAGTTCTCTTGCAGTTTTATAAGAAACTTAAGATTGTCTTTTTCTATTTCTGCAAAAAATGCTATTTGGATTTTGATGGAGGTAGCATTTAGTCTGTAGATCGCTTTGGGTGGTATGGACATTTAAACAATATTAAGTCTTCTAATCTATAATCAAGGCATGTTTTTCCACTTATTTGTGTCTCATAATTTCGTTCCTTAATGTTTTGTAGTTTTCATTATACAAGTATTTTACTTCTATGGTTAAGTTTATTTCTAAGTATTTTATTATTTCTGATGCTATTGAAAATGGATTTTTTTTTAAACTTCCTTTTTGGATGGTTCCTTAATAATGTATTGAAACACAACTGACTTCTGTAAGTTGATTTTGTATACTGTAATTTTAATTAATTCATTTTATTTGTTCCAACAGTTGGGGGGGGGGAGTCTTTAGGGTTTTCTACATGTAGGATGATATCACTTGCAAACAGAGAAAATTTTACTTCTTCCTTTTTGATTTGAATTCCTTTTGTTTCATTTTCTTGTCTAATTATTCTGGCTAGGACTTCCAGCACAATATTGAATAGAAGTGGTAAAAGCTACAGTAATTAAAACAGTATGGTCCTAGCATAAAGATAAACATATTGATTAATGGAACAGAATAGAGAGGCCAGAAATAACCCACCCATATCTAGTCAGCTGATCTTTAACAAGTGTGCCAAGAACGTGAAATGGTTAAAGGATAGTCTCTTCAACAAATGAAATTGGAAAAACTGTATATCCATATGCAAAAAAATGAAATTGGATCCCTACCTTGCACCATACACAAAAGTCAAATTAAAGTGGACTAAAGACTTAAATGTTAAGAGCTGAAACCATAAAACTTCTAGAAGAAAACACAGGAGAAAACCTTCCTGATGTTGGTCTTGGCAATGATTTCTTGGACATGACACAAAAAACACAGGAAACAAAAGCAAAAATAGACAAGTGTAACTAAATCAAATTAAAAAGCTTCTGTGAAGCAAAGTAAACAACAAAATTAAAAGATAACCTACAGAATGGGAGAAAATATTTACAAACCACAGATATGATAGAGGCAAATTTCCAAAATATATATGAAACTCTTACAACTCAATAGCAATAAATAAATAAATAAATAAATAAATAACCTAATTGAAAAATGAGCTAGGGCCCTGAATCGACACTTCTGCAAAGGAGAAATGTAAATGACCAACAGGTGTATAAAAAGTGCTCGACATCACTAATCATCAGAGAAATGCAGACCAAAACTATAGTTTTACTTTTAGAATGGCAGTTATCAAAAAACAAAAGATAAATGTTGGCAAGGATGCGGAGAAATTAGAACCTTAATACCCTGTTTGTGGGAAAGTAAAATGGTGCAGAAGATATTAAAAACAGTATAAAGGTTCTTCAAAAGATTAAAAATAGAACTACCATATTATTCATCAATTCCACTTCTAGGTGTGTGTGTGTGTGTGTGTGTGTGTGTAAAGGAATTGAAGTCAGGATCTCAAGCAGATATCTGCACCCCCATGTTCATTGCAGTAGTATTCACAATAGCCAAGATATGGAATCAACCTAAGTGTCCATCAACAAATAAATGGATATAGAAAATGTACTATATGGGCCAGGCCCATGGCGCACTCGGGAGAGTGCGGCGCTGGGAGCGCAGCGGCGCTCCCGTGCGGGTTTGGATCCTATATAGGGATGGCTGGTGTGCTCACTGGCTGAGCACGGTGCGGGCGACACCAAGCCAAGGGTTGCGATCCCCTTACCGGTCACAAAAAAAGGACAAAAAAAAAATGTACTATATACATACAGTGGTATATTATTTAGCCTTACAAATAAGGAAACCCTGCCTTTTCAAACAACATGCATGAATCTGGAAGTCATTATGCTGACTAAAGTTAACCAGTCACAGGGTAAATACTGCATGATTTCACTTACGCGAGGCATCTATAGTAGTCAAACTCATAGGAGCAGAGAATGTAACAATGGTTGCCACGGGATGGGGAGCTGTGGTTTAATGGCTGTAACAGTTTATAAAACTTTGGGAGGTGTTGGATATGCCTATCACCTTGATTATGGTGATGATTTCACTGGTTGTTTGCATATGCCCAAACTCAGCATGTTGTACACAAAAATATGTGCAGTACTTTGTATTTCAGTAAAGCTATTTAAAAAATGTAGTATAAAAAACTTACAATTATAAGAATCAGGAACATTTTTAAAGAAACTAAGAAAAAACACAAATAGACATATCCTAATATTCTATTAAGTTCCTATATATTCCTTAAGTCTATACATTCCTTTACTGAAATAACTAGTAGGAAAGAAAAATGTCATTAAACTATTATAATTTAAGAATTATTATTTTCAAATAAACAAGAAAGCACTTTCTAAATAAACTACTCTTTAAACGTTTTTTAACATCATGAATTACATTTAAATTCCTAATCCAAACTCATAGTTACAGTTTTACTATACATATAAGTGTATACTGTACATATAAGTGCATATGTGTGCACATGTGTTTATATGTGTGTAGGCTGCAATTCTGACTGACACATATAGCTGCTGTGAAAACATAGCAAGGTACACATGGCCGCATCTAAACTGAAGGAAGACTGAGGACAAGGGCATGTAGCCGGTGGCCCTCAGGTAAAACTCAGGTAGTTCCATCACTAAGACGAGGAAGGGGAGAATAAATACGGGGAGAGAGTGATCTCTACCATAGTTATCTTTATTTAAAATTTCTTATATGTACACAACCTGTCCAAGGATCTAATATAAGGAATTTAACTTGTCGTGTTATTCTCCTGTTTAATTCCCTATGCCTAACCAAATTTACCAAATTCAAGCCTCTATTATTTACTCTACTTTCCTAAAACAGTGACTTTACAATAATGCTATTCCTTGTTACTGAGTTATTTTATTTCTAGTGTTAATGGTCCCAACTCTTAGCAGCAGCATGATTACCAGAAACATTAATCAAACACATAATTCTGGGTACAGTACAGCATTAATTAAGGAAAAAGCACACTACATACCCGGCCACTTTGTTATAGGAACTGATACTCTTAATAATAAAGGAGAAGAAAATAATATTCATATTGAGAATCTATATATTTACCCAGTACAAAATATTATCCAGTGGATTTATTTGGGTGGTATCTAAAAAGACAGTCATAAAAATGAAGTGCAAATTTTTATGTGGGAGTTTTGAGGCCCAGACCAGGCCAGGAAAGTAGTTCCTAACTAATTGATCTTTTAATTAAATCTTATCTTTATTCTTTCAGTTAAGGAAGAAAAGAGGATAAACTTTCTGGAACTGTTTTAATAACAAGATAGTGAAAAGTTAGCAAGTTGATGTAGAAAACTTATTCTATGGAAAAAGTAAAGCTTGATATAGTACTTTGGTGATGATAGCAGGGCAATTAGATAAAAGAGCCCTGAGAACATTTGACAAGTAGGTTCACTCTCTTTCAATATCAAAAAATCTTTTGACTTCCAGGCACTAAGATGATTAAAGTTAAAAAGTAACATGGTGAGAAGATAAATCCTGCCTGAGCTACAGATGTGGCTGGCACAACAATATAAAATTGTGGGGCAGTGAATTGGTTAGGATTCTGGATACAGAGGGGGTTTCTTTGAAAATGACCTAAACTAGCAGTTGATAGGGAAGAACATGCTGATATTTTTTTCAAAACTCCCTACTAACCAACTAAGAAGCTATAAAAATTGTGGTAACCCCTACTAGGAAAAACCAGTCTCTCCCAGTCTAGTTCATTTTTCTTTCCTGAAATACAGGTCTATTTTTGAATACTGCCATGAATAGAGTTCTTTCCTTCGGAAGAGTTAAGTGCTATGCAGTTCAGCATGTTCCGGTATAATGCCTTTTATTCAAAAGTTTCATAATCCACTTTACAGACAGTAGATTAGAAAGTAGATTAGGGAGATATGCTTGGTGAGAGTGACTTTTATACAGCAAGGTAAGAAGCCACATACGGAGCGGGCACAAAGGATGAAGGGCAAGGAAGCAGAATTTGCATCAGCAAAGGAAAAGTAAATATGGTTTCACTGTAGTCAGACAAGGCAAAGATGAAAAGGAGTTGCAATGAGAATGAAAGGTCAGTGGGAGACATGAAGGAAAAGATCTTAAGAAAATGTTCTAAAAGAGATGTCTCATGTAGGTGATTTTTAAATGGATATCTGAAACAAATCTGGGGGGGAAAAGGCTTTTTAATGTGATGGGACATAAATCATATACTTTCCTTTGGAAGGAACCAGAAAAATCATAAAGCCATGAAAACTTAGAAATGAAAGTGATTTGAAGATCAATAACTTTGTTCTCCAGAGGAGAAAACTGAAGCTTAAGATAAGTATTAGTGAAATGCCCAAGGATGCAAAGTTGGTTCTTCTGTCAACATGTCAAGTGCTTTTTCTATATCATACCACCTTTTTGAATGACAAATACATTTTTTAGAAATTAAAAGAGCGCAATTTTAAACAAAATATTTCAGTATATAGCACATAAGGGTACTTCGAAACTTCATGGAAAGATTTGCATTATCTTTCAATTTTATTTTTTCATGAACTTTTTAAAAGTACCCTCATGTTTATAAGCTTCTTTTACTATTAATCTAGAAGTAGTTCAGGAGTCCAACTTCTGTTTTATGGGATTGTAAAGAATTCAGGAGGTTACTATTAATTTAAAGAAATCTGTACATTTTTAATTTTTTTGCATCTTTCTGTAAAATGGTATTCAGCCAAATACTAAGTATTGTAGTATTTTTAATATTATGGGTTAAAAAAAAAAACTAAGTAATATTGTCCGCTCATACGTTTTAGAGCCAGGGAGCTTTGACGTGATATCTAAATTAATTTTTAGGTGTCGTTTCAGCTGAATAAAATTGACATAGTCCTTAGGCTGAATAAAATTGGTACAGTCTTTGGGTCAGAAATTACACTGGATAAACTTTTAGGTAAAACCGAAGTGAAGCTGAGGCTTAAAACATGTTTCTCTAGAATCTAATTAATGCTATAAACTAGTTATAAGCCAGTCAAAAACTCACCGGCAGCAAAAAAAAACAAAACCAAACAAACAAGCAAACAAAACAAAGTTATGGCATAAACTTTGCCCAGTAACATGAATATGAGACACATGACTCTTTTTTTCAATCATTTATCTACATACCCTCTCCTTCCCATCAGTATTGCTGAAAAGGAACTCTACAAACTTCTAATTTTCATTAATACCTTGAAATTTGTAGAAAAGCAGGTTGAGTTCATGAGTAGGCAGACTAAGAAAAAGAAAGGGAAAATATCTCAGGATTAGCAAAGCCTAGTGACCAGTGACTATTACAGGATCTCAGTGGGGATGGGAGGAAACCATAGGAGCTTGTTATTTCTCCATGCTCTTGATTAATTACAGGGGATAGCATGCAGGACAGTGGTATCCTGCTCACATTCACTGATCGAGTAAACCTCACATTAGTACATGGGAATATTGGTACAGGGTGTGAAACAAAATTGCAGAAAAGAGAAAGGAATACAGGGCATCACACAAAGGCTATATATAGCCTCATTTGAGTTCATCCTCCTCTCTCAACACCTTCCTCCAACCCCTTGAGTTACAAAAAGAAAAAAAAGAACAGAGTTTACTTTCCTCAAATTGTAGCTTATACAAATGCAAAGTGACTTCATCCACTCATGGGAAAACTGTGGAAAAGAGCCTAGCCAGGACTAAGTCAAGCATGAACCAGATGAAAAAAAATAGTGTGGTCACTGTGTAAATATACTAGAAAAGAAGGAAGGAAGGAGGGAGCGGGGGAAGAAGGAAGGTAGGAAGGAAGGAAAGAAGGAAGGAAGGAAGGAAGGAAGGAAGGAAGGAAGGAAGGAAGGAAGGAAGGAAGGAAGGAAGGAAGGAAAAATATTGCCAAAAGCTTTTTCTGGAAGCAAATTCAACTAATAGAAAAATTTCTACAGTAGCGTTTACTATAAAATAAATTGAGAAAATGTGTTAAAGACAATAAGAACTCAATAATAAAATAACGAAACCTAGAATTAGATTAAAAGAGAAAGGTTATAATTATAAAAATCAATTACAATCTGAATCAACAGCATTACACAAATAATTGATAAATTAGAAACATCAGAGAACAGAAAAACCTAGTTGAATGTTGCATAAAATTGAAATGAATGAGGGAGTTACAGATACTGAAATATTTAGGAGAAAAGTAGAGATATAGAGAAATGACTAAGGGAACCCAATCTAAGGGAGATTGGAGCCCAACCCCACCAAGACGTACAGTAAATTAAATAACAAAGACTCAAAATTTTAATAAAGGAATTTTTCTTTTTTTAGATTAAAGGAAAACTGAACAAGACACACCACATTCCAACAAATCTCAATTCATGCAGAGGGAGAGAACATACCTTGGGCTACAAAGTGGAGTGGGGGGGGAGGGGAGGAGGAGAGAGGATGGGGATAATTGGGTGGGGGACATGGGGTACAAACTCAATTTGTGGTAATGGGCATGCTGCCAGTATGAATCTGGCCTTCACATCTTGGGCACAAGTGGTGACAATCAGCTTTGTATCTCATGAATATTCATTACCAATAAAAAATTTTTTAACTCAATTCAAAATAATCAATGCCAACTTACTCTTTATTGAACCTCAAGTATGAGAAAAATTCCTTAGAAAAAAATTCTCTAGGCATTCAGGCAGATGTATCACATATGGAAGTAAGATATAGGGCTTAGCGTCAGACATTTCCACAACTATATTCACTGTCAGAAAAACTGAACTAGAAAAATGAATTCCAAGAAAAAAAATTTGTCATTTACCTATGCATTTAATCACCAGCAGAGTATCACTCAAGTAAAAAAGAGGAAGGTTTCTCACATATGAAAGAATGCAGGGAATATACAATGCATTGGCCTTTCTAAACACAGATTTTTTTTAAAAATATGGTTGATTATGATTCACAAGCCATGGAAAAATGATTTGAACAGTCATAGAAGAGGGTAATTCCATAGAATAGCAGAGGTTCTGATGGAAAGTTGAAATGGCATCAAATGTTTATATCCAGCCAAATTTTTCTCCAAGTGTCAAAATCATAAAAGAAAATCCAATAAGCAAATCTGTGGGGTTATAGTGTTTAAGAATCCTCACTCTTAATGATATTTAAAAATCCACATTTACTAATTTGCCCTGTAAGTTTATAAAATAGTCCTTACTCTTTGTACACATAGAGATTACTGTCCTCTTGCAAACCCTAAAAAATAGAGGCTTACCAATTAGATCTTAGACTAACAGGTTAAAATTATATATAAAGAAAAAGAAAAGAAATATATCAGCCTTGCAGACATCAAACGTATATTTCATAGGCTCTGTCAACTTTGAACCATCAATCACAAGAGTGTTAATTAACTTATTACACTGGAACATTTGGATACATTTTTAGAGAGAAAAATCATGTGTGAAATCTCCAGAATTATTTTGGATGAAGAATATATTCTTATCATATATTTTTTTAATTTAACCTTATTTAATATATTTATCTGCTAACAACCTAGTCACAGAAAATTATTAAAGATGAAAGCTGTTTGGATTTTTTTTCTTGCCTTGTATTGAACAGTGAAAGAAATTTTATATAAATGCTGGTAGCCTTAATCTTTAAATACTCTCTGCAATTACTACTGCTACTTTGTACAGTCAGAGTTTAATACCTCATATTTGTTGAGCAAACAAACATTACGTTGTATACCATGGTTCTTTACCCTCGGGTCCTTTTGCTTTGATAGCATTATCAAGAGCTTATCAGACTCCTAATTTTCTCAGCTGGTGTATTTTTACCCTTTCATTCACTGTAGGCAAAAATAATAATAACTCTGTTTTAGGACTTCAGCAAAGCTTCAGCACTGGCTATACCTACTCCATCTCCTGCTATGCTCAAGTTTCTTCCTATCTCATTATTCTAACAAGAATAAGTCACTCCCACCACTGAAATGGTACCCAAAAGCTTTACTCACTGAAAGCTTCCTTAAGAGTGTTAGTGATGTTTACCTATCCAGAGCTATATAATCTCTTTATTCAACATCCCAAACATATCACACTTATTTGTTTCTACTTCATATAGATCATTTTAGCTTATATGGTTAAATATTTAAGTAGATGTTTAAAATAAGTATTGTATTCTACTATAGACATTCAATGACTTGACTTACGGGGGATTTTTTGTAACTTCTGCTTTTCTCAAAATAGAAAGTTCCGTATAAAGTTTCTTAAAATTTTAGTGATTGTTTAATAAAGATGAAAATTATTATTAATATTACAGGAATTTCAATCATTTGCCTCCCCTTCAAATATATTTGCCATATATATATGTGTGTATATATATATATGTATATATATGGAAAAAATGCAGAACACTATTAACTCATATGTCCTAATTGTCTAGCTCTGTCAAAGTTATGTTGGTTCATTAAATTACTTCAAAAATTTTAAGAGAACTAACACAACACAAATACACCTTGATATTTTACCTTTACACTATCTACCTCCTTTATTGCTTAGAAATAACCACCATACTGAATTTTCTGTTTATCATCTGCATGTGCACTTTTATTACTCACAACTAAATGACTAAACCAACGATTTTCTTTTTTGATTTTAAATAGTGTAACACTACGTATATCCTTCTAAACTTGTTTTTTTTTTTTTTTTTTTTTTTTTTTTTTTTTTTTTTTTTTTTTTTTTTTTTTTTTTTTTTTTTTTTTTTTTTTTTTTTTTTTTTTTTTTTTTTTTTTTTTTTTTTTTTTTTTTTTTTTTTTTTTTTTTTTTTTTTGCTTAAAATTTTGGTTTACTATTTCCAGGCTGTATGTACAGCTGCAGTTCATGTACTTTTATATGAATTTATTTAATTTTGCTCGATATTACCAAATTGCTATTTAACATGATTATTTGAAACTTCACTCCCATAAGCAATAAATGTCACTACTTAGTAAAGCAATTAATGCTACTACTTAGTAATGCTAAGGCTTTTAATTTTTCCTAATATGTATGAAAGCAATAATATTTCATTTTTTTCTTGAATTGTAGTTCCATAATTACTACTGAAGTTGAGCACCTATAGATATTTGTGTGTTTATGTTCTGTTTCTTTCTTGTTCGGTTTTGTGTTTTTTGTTAATTGCCTGCTGTTTGTCTTTATTTGTTAATTAGCAGAAATTCTTTATAAATTCTGGATAGTGTTTTTCGTTCGTAAGCTGTAGCAGACATTGTAAAGATCCCATGCCCACTGGCATTCTCATTCATCTCTGCACACTGAAGTCGGCTTCCACTGAATGTTCTACCCACACACAGAGCAAGCTGAAAGTGCTGGAGAGAAACGTCCCCGAAGCTACTCTCAACCAAGGAGCATGGCCATTGGGCAAGTAAAGACCCCCGCTTCCATGCACATTAATTGGGAAACTGATGCCTGTTCTCACTGTCTTGCCACACACCCCCAGCAGGATTATGTTCCAGATGCCTGTGGTGGTAACTGTGTTGATCACACACAGTCTTCATTGGATTTATTTACCCAACCTCCTGCCTTTTTACTTCCAACTCCTCTCTTGGAGTTTCCGTTGACCGCCTCACAAATAAATTTGAGTATCTCATACTAAAATCCTAGCCTCAGTTCTGTTCTGTTGTAGCCAAACTGAAACATGGGCAGTTAAAAAAAAAAAAAAAAAAAAGTTGTGTCTTAGGTTTTACTTTCTTAGGTTTTCATGGGGTACAAAGCTGACCATCACCACCTATGACCAAGATGTGATGATCAGATCAATATCATCGGCATGCCTACTACCACAAATTGCAATTATTGCCCATGTCCCCCACTGAGGATTTTACTTTCTTTTTGCTGTCTTTTGTTTTTTTGGGGAAAAAAGTGTTATAATTGGCTAAATATATAAATAATCTTCTTCCTGGTTTATCCTTTTATTTTAAAATCCATTTTTAAAAATGTCTTCAAAAACTTATAATCAGGGCCGGCCCAATGGCGCACTGCTAAAGTGCGCCGCTTGGGAGCGCGGCGGCGCTCCCGCCGAGGGTTCGGATCCCACATACAGACCGGTTCCCGCTCACTGGCTGAGCGAGGTGTGGGCGCAACACTGACGGTTGCGATCCCGTTGCCGGTCCCGGTCCGGTACGGGCACGACACTGAGGGTTGCGATCCGTTGCTGGACACGAAAAAAGACAAAAAGGAAAAAAAAAAAAAAAAAACTTATAATCAGAAAAACATTCTTCTATAGTTTCTTCAAAAATATTCTGTAGTTTTTATGTATATTTAATGCACCTGGGATTTACTTTTTTTATGGTGTGAGATACGGATCTAATTTTATTTATCTGAAGATGGATAACAAATTGACCCAGCACTGTTTATTGAATAGCCATTCTTTCTTCACCTACTGCTACGAGTAACACTATGTTTTCAATATATGAGGTTTTCATATGTGAATCAAGTTGTTTATGGACACTGCTCTTTACCACTAAGATAATTCTCTACTCCTGAACTGATTCTGCATTCTATTTTTATTACTTTGTAATTAGTTTTGTGATCTGATATGGCAAGTCTTGTTTTATTTTAATTACTTTTTAAAAAAAATTTCAGGACATGTGATTTGTTCTTTTTGATGTTCACCTGTTTGTTTTATTTGTCAGTCTGCCCTCCATAAATGATTGCCTTTTTTAAAAAAGCTATTATTCCACTCACTTACTTGAATATACTAAATATAATTATTTGAAACATATTATTTGAAGATAATTTATAATCTGGATGCTGACTTTCTTTCTGAACCTATATAAATCATTTTGGGTTTCCAGTCTTATATTTCATCTATTATTACCCTGTGCTTGGAGTAGAGCACGTTACCTCCCTTTGTTGTCTTCTCCTTTCCTTCTATAAAGTAAAAAAGAAAAAATGTTACTTAGAGTTCTACTTGATTTTCTGACAAGTTTGTTTCTGCGTCAGCTATACAGAGAAAACAGTATCACGCTTCCATCTCCTTGGCTTTTTCAATTCAAGAGGCACCTTTCCAGGCCAAAATTTTAAGAGATAGTCTGGTATATTATTAGAATTGTCCCCAAATAAAATGAATTTCTCTCAGCTCCATCTCTCATGTCTCTCATTTCATGTATATTTTAGAGGATTTAACGATAGGTATTAATTCAATTAAAAAAATTTTAATGACATTCATTTACTTATTTACATTATACTTTTTATCAGCGAGGATTTGAGTGCAACACGCAATCCTCTTCTTTAAAGGAGAAGAGTGGCTGTTGTTCATCGTAGCCAATTATCACAGGGAGCAATTTGAGTATATTAAGGGCTTCTGATCTAGGACTTCCTTACCTCTGGCCGGCTTTACCTACCAGAGCAAAATGCAACTTGGTTTACTTCAGAATAGGTTTAGTCTTTGTCTGTTTGTTTGTTTTGTTTGTTTGTTTGGGGTTTTTTAAATCCTAAATTCATTATTCAAAGTGTGGAAGTTTCAGTGATACACTGTAATTATCAGAAAACAGCTTTGGTTTTCCCACAATGCATAGGCCTACAATTATGAGTGTCATTATCTTAACCTGTTCTCTTGTTATAATTGGCATGTTTAAAGAGATAAAGTCCAGGCCAAGTAAGCAACGTCTTCCCCACCCAGAATATTTTCTTAAAATAGAAACAAATGCTGTATTCCTCTTATGGCAGCTACTACTACTGCTGATAATTGCACAGAGAGAAGCCATATGATGCCTTATTTAAGTGGACTTTCTTTAAGTTAAATCAATACCGCCTAACATTACATAACTTCACATGGGTGACATAATGACGTTTACAAACCTTTAGATTGTTTCAAGAAGAATATATATTTAAAGAGAGAGAGAATATATATATGTTAGGCTTTATATACAACTGTGCATAAAAGTTATTTTTGGAAGGTCTACACCCACAAACAACAGGAGAAATGCCTTACTAATGAACTGAGTCAGAGGGCAAGAGGTCGATCTGTTAGAAAATCTCTTTACAAATATCAAGTGCATGTGCCTAATGACAAATTTATCTGTCATGAATTTCGTATTTTTCCTGATAGTTCTCAAAAGGATAAAGCGTCATTTTTGTTTACAACATGAATTTAATTGCATTCACTTCAATAAATGGTCTGTTCAGGTGATTAACATTTACAACTCCAGGCATCTTTATTCATTTATATCTGCTTAATGATTAACTGCCCTTTTTAAGCTACTTAATGTATAGAGACATAATGCTGGTGAAGGGACATACACAGCTTGTTTACACTGACTAGTATGAGTGTAGACTTCAATCGCTGTTGCTTGACAAATCTTCTTTAATAACGAGAGATTTATTTTGCTCTTTAGTTGGTGCAGGTATTTATACAATCTTACAGTTCTTAAGCTAGTAAACCTCCAAAACAAAAAATGGGATCAAAAAGAAGTGTACCTCCCAGACACCATTCTCTCAGCTACGATGAAATCATGTTTGCCGCTCTCTTCGCTGTATTGGTGGTGGTCTGTACTGGATTAATGGTGGTGTCCTGGCTGGCAATCAAAGAATCAGAAAGCGGTAAGTCAGATGGAGTGGGCTCCTGAAGGTGCTCTCAGATGAAAGTACACACATTCATCTCAGTTATCCTGTCAGTACATTTTATTTACTGCTGTGGCTTCATGACAAGATATTTATGTTGTACTCAGATGCTTCTCTGTAGTTGACTTCATAGAATATTAGAAAATTTAGTTAGTATGTAATTTGAAACTAATCCAGAATTCAAACACTAAGAACTGAGTTTTTTCAAATAAATAGTTTTAAGTAAGTTTCTCAGTTTCAACAAGTAACAAAGTTTTCATAATCTGTAAGATGTATAATCATTTGGAAGTCCATTGGAATCATTAATGTTCAATAAAGATATAAAATTTAAGTTTTTTTACAAGTAAAATAGAATATAAATATTTACACATGTTAATATGATTTAATAGTGGACAACAAAATATTTTAAAAATTTAGTTAAATCTATGCTAGAACACATAAGGACATAAGACGTACGTTTTTAAAACTTATTTATTTATTAATATTATTTTTTTACATTCTAAGATGTTGCATAGTAATTGGGGGGGAGGAGGGGAAATAGGGTGGAAGGAGAACAAGGGGGCATGGTCGAGGCCCTTGGCACCCCCCTCATTCTGGCAGGGGAGACCAGGGGACTTCAAGCAGCAGCTCAATCATTGCTAGGCTGGATGCAGATGTCACGAGGGTATGGCTGAAGCCCTCGGCCCCACACTACCCCAGCTCAGGAGTCCAGGGTGTTTCCTGTGGTGGCTTCAGTGGTCCTCACTGAGCTGGTTACAGATGTCAGGGGAGCATGGCTGAGGATATTGGCCCTCCACTGTCCCAGCCTAGGAGCCTGGGGGACTTCCTGCGGTGGCTCAGTGGTCATCGTTGGACTGTTTGCAGTTGTCAGGGGAGCACAGCTGAGACCTACAGCCCTCACTCCCCAGTTTGGGTGCCCAGGAGGCTTCCAGTCCTTCTAGGTGTTGGGAAAATAGAATAGTTGGGTCAGGGCCCTCGCCTCGGGTCCACTTGGGTGTGGTTCAGCATCTTTTGTAAGCAAATTGTGTGTGTGTATGTGTGTGTGTGTGTGTGTGTGTGTGTGTAGTTAGTGCGCAAGTGCGCCAATGTATCTTTTTAGTTTTGTTGCTATTTTTGTGTTCTTCTTCAGAGAGAGAGAGACAGACAGAGACAGAGAGAAGCAGAGAGAGAGAGAGAGAGGAGTTTTAGTGAAGCAGATGGGCTGGAGTCGGCCTTGGACATCCGCCCTGTGCAGCCATGCTTTCCAACCTGTGGCTCCAAGGACGTTTGGGCTGGTTACCTAGCTCATAGACCTGCATAAAGCGGTCTGGTGACCCAGCCTGGCATATGAAGGGTTTGTGACCAAGTCTGTGAATGGGCTTGAGGGGTCTGGGAGCTCCAGACCCAGCCCTATCTCAACAATCAGCCCAGTCGGTGCAGGATTACCGGCAGGTAAAAGAGCCCGACAACTGGCATGGTCGCCTAGCTTTACATATGGCTTAGTCTTTGCCGTAGCCAGACACTAGGTTTTATAGGTGTTTTTTGGTGGTGTTAGAACTTTACTGGTTAATATCAAACCTTGTCTCTGATCTGTTGGTATTTTGTTTTTTTCTTTCAGTTCTGTGTTGAATTATTTGCTTTTCCCAGTACTTAAACTCTGCATTGAAACTAATCTGTTATCCTTTGGTTACTTCTAAAATAGGGGAACTTCCTAAGGGAACTAGCACTTGAAGTTTGTGGTTGAGCTAAATTGCTGCTTTACTTCTGATTCTCTGGTGAAGGCTTTTTGTGCAGCTTGGGATTTAATTTTTGACCTTGTAAGCTCTTCCAGGTCTTGTGAGGTCTGGTACACCTGGGCTGCATGCAAACTCTCATTCAGGCCTGAGTCTTTTCACAAAACTTCACTACTGCTGTTCTACATTCCTGAACAGTCTCCTCTGAGTGGTCCTGAGCTGATTGGAGGAAAGATCAGCTATCCATGCTGTGCCCCAGTGCTCCCATGGTGGGCCCATCTCCCTGAGCACCCATACTCCAAACACTTCCCATGGGATGGGCCATGTGCCAGGCCCCCACAGTTACTCACTTGCCTGTGAGTGACTCCTTTTTTTCAGTTGTCTGTGGCTTCCCACTCCTATGTGGGTCCTTGGGAACACTGTTAGTGGTCTTGCTGGCCTGGAGACCACCAAGACCCACTTCTTCCCTGCCACCTCCAAGCAACTTCATATGAAGGGCACAGCTGTGGTTTTGCCAGCTCTTGCTCCATGTGTTCATCAGCTCAAGCTTTGAAGCAGCCAGTTCTCCAAATGGTGGGAGTGATCCTTTCTTTCTTTCATCATGGCTTCTCCTGCCTTCATGAACTCCATCAGTCTCTCCTCCTCTTCCCCTGAGCTCTAGTGGCCCAGCTTAGCTGTCATTGCTTTTTAATAGTTGTAAATTGGTTGATTTATGGGAGAGAGTGACTCTGGGACTGTCTATTCCACCATCTTGACCGGAAGCCAACATACTATTTTAATATACATGTTTTACTTTTTCTTTTTGGAAATCATTTTAGACTTACAAATAAGTTGCAAAAATTGTTTAAAGTTCTCATATAACCCAACTTCCCCTAATGCTAATATCTTGTATATCCTTAGTATAATTTTAACAACCAAGAAATTAACATTTACACAATATTACTCTGAACCACACACTTAATTAAAATTTCACCAGTTTTTCCATTAATGCTGTTTACTATTCAGAATTCAATGCAGATTTCTTTGTAGGGTTCAATTTTATGTTTTATGTCTCCCTTAATCTGTGATAATTTCTCCATCTTTCTTTGTCTTCCTCATTTAAACATTCAAATCAACGTAATTTTGAGTATTTAAGAATAAATTAAATCATATAAATAATAATTTGTTACACAATTTCTGCAGTGGTAACTATTTAGACTATATGCAAGTTTATTGTTTGAAATATTATTGATGTCAATATATGACAGATACTGGATCCTGGAGTCAGCCGCATCTATGTCCAAATTCCAGATATGTCCCTTAAGACCTTTACTATCTTCAGAAATATTTTTTAGGGGCCGGCCCAGTGGCACACTCGGTAGAGTGCGACTCTTGGGATCGTGGCAGTGCTCACACAGAGGGTTCAGATCCCATATAGAGACCGGTCCGCTCACTGGTTGAGCGTGGTGCAGGCGCGACACCGAGGGTTGCGATCCCATTGCCGGTCCCGGTACGGGAGCGACACTGAGGGTTGTGATCCCGTTACCGGTCACGAAAAAAGACAAAAAGGAAAAAAAAAATAAAAGAAATATTTTTTAGTCATTCTAAACTCCATTTCCCCATCATAGAAAAGAAGAAATAACATCATCTCTCACCAGATCATTGTGAGAATTATGTATCATTATTACTAAACTTACTAACAATTTCATCAATGTGTGAGTTTCAGTTGAAGCAATTCATTTTAAATATAAATATGGTTGATACTTGAACAACACAGGGTTGAATTGCAGGCAGGGGTCCACTTATATGCATTTTTTTTCCCATAAATATGTTGGAAAATTTTTTGGAGATTTGCAACAATTTGAAAAAAGCATGCAGATGAGTTGCAAAGAACTACTGAAAAAATTAAGGAAAATTAAGGTATGTCATTAATGCATAAAATATATGTAAATACTAGACTACTGTAGTGTATTGAATTATGACCCCCCTAACTCACAGAAGCTTGAATTGTGTCCCCCAAGTTTTATGTATTAGAAACTTGGCCCCCACTCACAGAAGCTTGAATTGTGTCCCCCAAGTTTTATGTATTAGAAACTTGGCCCCCACTGTGACTAAGAGGGTGGGAGATCCTATTATGGTAATTGAAAGGTGGAGGCTTGAAGAGATGATTGGATGGTAGGACCATGCTGTAGTGAATGCATCAATAATGGCAGTCAGGGACATGGTCCTGAGGGCTTTAAAAGAAGAGTGAAGGAAGTCTGCCTCTCTCTCTGCTCTGTCTGCTTCCACCCCATCTTGCAATGGTTGACCCCTAGGTCACTGTCACCACATGTAACCAGATGTGTTCCTTGGACTTTGGACTTCTCAGCCTCAGAAACTGTAAGCAATAAATTTTGTTTTCTTTCTAAATTACCCATTTCCAGGTATTTTATTATAAGCAATGGAAATGGACTAATACATCTATTTTATCATTTACTACCATAAAATATACACCAATCTACTATAAAAGTAAAAATTTATCAAAACTTACACAGGTGAACACTTACAAACCATACATGATATTGTTAATATTCAAGAGAAATACAAACAAACTTAAAGATTCAGTATTAAATTATTACTATAAAATTAACTCTCATACATACTGTACTACTGTAATAACTTTGTAACCACCTGCTGCTGCTATTGTGGTAAGCTCAAGTGTTGCAAGTATCTGCTGAAAGAGTCTTGTGCTGTTTATCATCTCTGCATGAGCAGTTTTCCTCTTCAGTAAATTGTATATTGCAGTAAAAGTGAAATCTCATGGTTTTCTCTTCCTTATAATTTTCTTAATAATATTTTCTTTTTTTAAGCTTGCTTTACTGTGAGAATACATTGTATAATACATATAGGATGGAAAATACGTGTTAATCAATTGTTTTATGTTATTGGTAAGGCTTCCAGTCAACAAAAAGCTATTAGTAAAGTTTTAGGGAAGCGAAAAGTTATATGTGAATTTTCAATTGTGCAAGGCAGGGGAGGCACCCTTAATCCCAGTGTTGTTCAAGGGTCTACTGTATATATTAAAGAAAATATTCTGATAAAAAGATTATGCAGGATAAGTAATAAAAAATGACACATTTTATTCCATATGTTTATGTTCAATTTGCCATTTTCTTACATTTTTTTCTATTGAGATAATATATTTCCAACAGCAGGTGCAATAACTTCTTCAATAAGAACTCACCATCTAATAGCAAAAGGTCATCCTTGCCAATTTTATAATTACTAGAATTAAAAAAGTAGTTTCAAAGCTATTTTACAAAGTAACACGAACACTGAAATCTTCACAGCAATCCACATGTCAAAAACCAGCAGTGTCCCTGGATGCTAGGTGTTCAAGAAGTATCTGAAAGCAACTACAAAATTTTTAATGATCCACTTCTCACCATGTTTCCCTGAATCATTTTTCATAATTGGTGGAAGTTGATCAGTCCCTGTATCTTCCAACGAGAATCTCAATAACAAAGATACCTTGGAAGCTTAGAGTGTGGGTTAGACTTCAAAAAGATGAATAAAGTATAAAAAAAAGTTTATTTTCTAATCTTTTAAAGCAACCAGATATGAAGACTGCAAAGAAAAAGCAAGAACTACATACATCAAGCAAGAACTTTACTTCTATCTTATCCAGAATGTGTCTACTCTTTCCTGTTCATAAATCACATTTGTAGTGTTTTCTTTATTAATTTGTATAGATTCAGTCCTTGAAACAAGTCATGAAGCCAGAGGGACATTTAAAATAACATCCGGAGCTACATATAATCCTAATTTGCAAGACAAACTCTCAGAGGATTTCAAAATTCTTGCTTTTGACCTTCAGCAAATGGTAAGGGACTGTCTCTCTTCAGCTGGTTTAAAATTTTATAGCAGAGTTTTACTAACTATTTGCCAAAAGATACATAGTTCCCATTTTCTCACTATGAAAACTTGAGCGAATAAGTGTAATATGCCCCGGACACTTAAATGTATGGGACCCAGCACCACAGAGAAAATTTCCCCAGTTCTAAGCAGAACATTGAGATTACTTTATATACATTTTTGAGCAAAAGCTGAAATCTTAAATTTAATATGCTTTTTCAAACTTTCTGTTTTTAGATAGATGAGATCTTCCAATCAAGCAATCTGAAGAGTGAATATAAAAACTCAAAAGTTTTACAATTTGAGTGAGTATAGCTCAAAACGTTTCTACTGATAGAAAACAAAGAATCACAAATTAGTGAAATAATTGCTAATATTTGTAAAATAGTGTCACTATGCGTAGAAAAAAAAAGAAAATATTTATAATTTTCAACATTTCTGTGAGGAATGAGAAAAGTGGCAGAACATAAACGTTCATTTTAGTAGCAAATAATAATAACTGCTGATAGCTGATCTTATGATAGCATGCTTCTCTCTCCTGAAGAGTAACGTCTTGCAAGACACATGGAAGGGGCTGGGGTTGAGTGTATGCAGATGCAGATGTACTGTTTGATTTGCTATGAACATTCAGAAGAAGCTTGCTCATTGTTAAAAAATAGTATGGTGTCACCAGCTTCATTTACACTGTAAATTATGAGAGAGGACTTGTTCACTGTTGTATCTAGAGGTCATAAGACTGCTTAGAGTAAAGTAAGTGCTCAATAAATAAATGTCTTAGATTAGTAGGATAATGATATAATTCGACTGCAGATACTTGAATCCAGAGTGAATACATATATATATGATAAAAATATGTATATTAATTGTTGTAAGAACACTTAACATGAAATCTACCCTCAACACTTAGTTCATGGATTTCTCACAAATCCATAAAAAAGTCCATAAAAAAGGGAATTGATCTGTGTGTTGCTGCTGCTGTTGTGTCTGTGTAGAAGAATCCAGGACTTCCTTTTCTGTCATCTTGCTGACATCACTCTGAAGCTAGAATTTTCTAAACTACAAACTATGAAAGGGTCTTTGGAAAAGAGGTATGAATCAGCCAGAAAGTCAGGGGAAAAAAATGTAATGCCAGTTTGAATCTATAAAATTAAGTTAAAAGGGCAAAGAAAGAGTATTCCATTTAAAAAAATACAAAAATATAAAAAATGAAAGCTTGGTCAAGACCTGGTATAGCTGAAAAAGAGAAAGGAGCAAAGCCTTCAAAATAATTCAGAATAAGAAAACATAGAAGTAGAAACAATATTCCTGAGACTTAGGGAAAATATAGATCCTATAAAAACAAGCTGGCAAGAAGGAAACTCACTGGTTGAGCTGTGTTTTAGCCCAAGCATTTTGTGGTCTAAATAAAATATATTGTCTAATCCATTCCTCACAAAATGACTACAAGGGAGATGCAATTATTCCGATTTATAATTGTGACACAGAGGCTTGGAAATATTAAGTAACTTGCCTCAAATCACTTAGCTAGTAGCTGTTGGGGAATGCATTTGAATACAGTTTTGGTTTTCTTCTGATTAAACATGTAATTCTTCATATCAAGATGTCATAACAGCAGACCCTAAGGAATACAGCATCTTTATAGGGTGAGTGGGTTTGTTTTTACCCTAAAATAGATAGGTAGGGCTCAAGATGCAAAGGAAAAGGAAATTTCTCTTTTACTACAGAAATAAAAAGGGAGATAACAAGCCTGGGACAGGAGGGAGACCAATCAATGGAAGCCAACATAAGCATGGGGGATCCTGACTTGGGCCAGTTAGACTGATGGCAATAGTCCTTAGTTACAACTTAGTTACAACTGTCAATCTTCCCATATTCTTTTACCATGATGGCAAACAAGGGTTAGTTTTTAGGCTGTTGGTGCCCTGCAACTGAAGGTTCTTATCAAAGTTATGGGAAAATAGACAATGAGAAAGCTCCAAATCCACAGTTTCAAATGAAAGTACAATATGCAAGCTCCAGAGCAGAGAGCAATGGCCTTCCTCTATGTTTTCATGACATTACTACCTGTGAAATTTGAATATCCATCAATTGCTTCTACACATTAATCATTGATTATATTTCAGGGCCTAAAATTACATATTTTGATTGCTTAGCTTTCAGTCTAGTAGAAATTATTACAATTTTCTTGTCTACATTGTACATTGATATTTAAGGTTTATGTATTCAATCAGATGAATAATCAAACTTTATAAGAACAAAAAAATTACATATCATATTTTGCTATCTAAAAAACTATGTCATTTTTGAAAAAGTTAAACTTTTTTAGTCCTATTTTAGAAAAAATAAATGACAAGTATATATGAGTTAATGTTGTTTCTGATATGACAATTAGTTTAGTACCCTTAGCAAACAAGTCTTGATACTAACCAGAATATCACCAAGTACATGTCACCTAGTTCTTCTGTGTACCATTACTACCATATACTATTGGGGACTACCTAATCTATTACTCACTAGAGATTTATGGCCTTTTAGGCTATCAATCCATGGTAGATTATCAATCTGAGGTTCAGAGAGACTAGGTAATTCTCCCACTGTCATGTTGCTAATGCTAATATATGTGTAACTGAAATGATGACACTCTTGCACTACTGCCAATTTTGTCATGAAAGCATACTCGTGACACAGCATGGGGCAATAAGAGTGAAGCTTAAGGCGTCACATCTTCAGGAATTATCAGACTAGAAGTGGTACACATTTATTAGGGGCTACCTTCTCCCTTCGGTGTCTCATTGTGTTCATTTCTTTAACTGCCTTTGGCCTTTCTGCATGTAATGTAATTCCCACTCTTTTATCTTTACTTTTCCTTGCTCTCCACCCTCATTTTTAATCTTACCCAGAAGTAAACACTTTATGGAAAAACTTATGGGAGAATCTATACTCAAACTTTGGTGAAAAGCACCTTGTTTTACAATCTCTTTTTTCCTTAAATTTTCTCTTTTTTGATGGTATGCTTTTGTTATCCTTCTCTGAATCATTAATGCTAGTTGCTGGAGTTAGCGTGTAGAAAAATACTTAATAAACCGAACTGGAGTGAGTTGAATGAATTGCAAAGTGATCTTTGTAAGAATCCATTACCGAATTTGAAGGTGTAATGGTCCATCAAGAAGTCTATGAGGCACTTTTCTAGCATTATGAGTGTAATACTATTTAAATTTTGAATGAAATTATTATGTTTTCATAATGACCTCACTGTTATTTTAGCAAAAGCCAAAGGCATCTTGAAGATGGGGTAGAGCGTCTACACGGACTATGTATAGTCAATATGGCTTATAGACATATAAAAAATATAAAAAGTGTGTTTTTATGAGAATGCTATAGAAGAAGATTTAACTGTCTGTTTTGTTATAATGACAATTGTTATATTTACTAACTTTTTCTTTTACCTACTGAAAATAAAATATTGCTGTTATACGTTTGTTTCATCTTTTAAAAATCAGCTTTTTGGGCCGGCCCCATGGCTCACTCGGGAGAGTGCTGCCTGGTAGCGCCAAGGCCACGGGTTCGGATCCTATATAGGGAATGTAGGGATGGCCGGTGCGCTCACTGGCTGAGCATGGTGCAGACAACACCATGCCTGCCGAGGGTTGCCATCCCCTTACCAGTCAAAAAAATAATAATAATAAAATAAAATAAAAATCAGTTTTTCAAATGCGATGTGATGAAAACTAAGTGGCCTTGTAGTTTCTGTAATCTTCAGAAAGCAACATTTCTCTTATTTCCTAAAATGGATTTTTTACCTTAGTGTAAACATCCCTAAAATTCTATGAAAGATTCAGCATGCTTTGAAAAAGAACATGGAATGCAAAGTTAAAACCACCTTAGAGAGTAATAAAAGTAAAGACAAAAAATATAAAATACAGTTCCCCGCATTGCACAGGTAGAGAGCAGAACCACTACAAAGATGAGATCAAACACCGGTACATTAAAAGACAGAGAAAACATATATTAAAATGGCTCTGGGAAACCGAAGCAAATATTTTTGTCCTCAACATAGGATTAAATAAATGTTCATTTAGTCATCATTCATTCTCTCACTTATTCAGCAGACATATATAGGGCTTACTTGGAACCAGGCAATTAACTAGATTCGGAGAATATAGCTATAGTCAGCTATTAAGAAGCTCATTACACCACGATCATTAAGACAGTTTGTCTTGTGTTGATGTATTTAGAACTGTTTTTCTTTCTTTCTTCTTTCCCTTTTCTTTTTTTTTTTTTTTTTTTTTTAGGCTTTTAGGTTTTTAATTGACTACAAAGAGCACCTCAGGATTAAGTGATGAATACATAAAAGTCATTAATAATAAGTTAGGCTATGAAGAACCTGTGAAGGAGAAGTTCTAAAATCCCTGCTATGAGTAATTTAAAGTATTGTTGGGAGATACAACACAGTCAAGAAATGCTAACTAATGTTACTAGAAAGTACATGGCAAGTTGTATATACAGTTTGTGTGACAGTGCAAGAAAAAGAAAGATTTTAAATGATCTAGTTTAGCCTTTGCTGACTGATTTGGACTGGAATGTTCCCAACCTCACAGGGAAGTTCATCCTAGTCCAACAAAAGAAAAAGATGCAGGCTGCTTAAAATGAATTCTCTCAAATATCTGAAAAAAAATTAGGAGTCTACTTTTTCAGTGTTGCTCTAGGCATTCTGCAAACTGCCTATTGAATAATCATTGCTATGAACATGTTTTTTTTTATTGGTTTATAACATCAGTTACTAGAAAATACTTTATTGTTCTCAACTAAATCTTTATTTCTTTGGCTCTCACCTGCTGATCCTGATTGTAGTTATTAATTTTTTAGGAAGTAAGTGTGTCTCCATACTCCTATTTCAGTCATTCAATGAATATTGTTTCTAGTGTTATCATCCTAAGTGCAGGTGTGCCTCAAAGTTCTGTCTCAGGAACTCACTGTGGCCTCCTCTTTCTCCTCCACACTCCCCACAGGCTTCTGCACCAGCCCTATCACATTAGCTGCTCAGTCTCAAAAGCATTCTGCTTTCTCTCTCTTGTATACTTTTTCATTACCTGGACTCCCATTTCTCTCTTTACTATAGATTGCATCCATCCTACAATCCATTAAGATCCAGTTCATGTCACCTCCCCAGGGACACTTAACTGGTCTGCGTTAGGTACTTCTCCCCTGGTCTTTAGCACCTTGTACCTACATAGGAAGTACACTCCTCACACTGTAATGTAATTGTCTATTTGCCTGTCTCCTTACCAGACCATGAGCTCACACAGGGAAGAGAATATGTCTTTGATGTCTGTATTTTCAGAACCTAACTAAGGCCTGCCTCCGAGTAGGTGCTCTATAAAGTTGCAGCAAATGAATGAAAAATGTATTGAACATCTGTTATTAAGATATTGAATATTATGTTAAGTATTAGCATGTTAATCTTTAATCCTCATCCTGTAATACAAAAATAAGGATACTTTTACCATGGCTTTAACCTTCTTTTAGAATAGAATTTTAATTTAAAAAAATCTAAAATAGCTCTCTGAAAACACAGGCATACTAATGTATTAAAGAGCCCCTCGACTTGAAAGGCTGGCTTGTGAAAGGTTTTATGAAAACCATGAGATACAATCTGAGAAGCATATGTAGAAATCACTAGAGTAGAAATAAAAGAGAAGCCATTTTGGTAAAAAAGAAAAAAAAAGGAATTAGTGTAGCATGTTGAGGATATAATCTGGCTGGCATTGAGGTGCATTAAGAAGACTGAAATATCATGAGAGTGCTCAATATAAATCCAGGGGTCTGACATTGAACCTGTGTCACATGAGGACCACAGGGGACTGGTAAGTCTTTGGAAAAACACAATGAGCCTGACTTTATAGAAAAAGCTAATCTCATATCTTAGATCAGGAACAATTGAATCAAAGAGGCTGGGGACAAAGGTACTTGGTATATGGTCTTTACAAGAGTCCTGACATTAGCAAAAGAATCCTTAGTTCTTAGTGACCAAATAGAGGTAAGAGAGTTAAATCAAAGGCAAAGAGATCGTGCTTAGAAAAACAAAGACAGAAGGTCAAACGAAGATTTTTTAATGGGCAAAAGGAAGCTCAGGGCCTTGTCATTTTTTGTTGGATCAAAATTAATCCTATCAATTAAAGGCACAATAAAAAAATGGAAAACTTTATCCTTTTACACACAAAATAAGTTTTTCTTCCTCTTTCTCTCCCTTTGTTTCTCATCTGTTTATCTATCTATGTTTATCATTCTTTACCCTTTGCATATTCTTGTTCTTAATCCCACTGGCTGGCCCTACATTCATGGAAAACTTTATCCTTTTACACACAAAATAAGTTTTTCTTCCTCTTTCTCTCCCTTTGTTTCTCATCTGTTTATCTATCTATATTTATCATTCTTTACCCTTTGCATATTCTTGTTCTTAATCCCACTGGCTGGCCCTACATTCATCTACTGTCTTCATTCCTACCTGCGCTACAAAGGCTTCTATCCCTGTTTCCAGAGCTTATCATTTCTGATAACCTCTTTCATTTGCCCAATATCTGGACATGTGGGACCTCAAAAAAGAATAATTTTTTTGTCTTTTCAAAATGCTATTTTTTAGGTAGTTATTCAATATTCATTCTGTGTTAAACCATGCATTCAAGGTTTCTTTTGTTTTGTTTTGTTTTTCTTTTTGTTCTTGTTTTGTCCACTTTGAGCTATTTGTCTACTTTGGAGTGAGTGGAACTGATTTCTCTTTTTCAGAATTAGAGGATTGAATCTGGAGATCTGCATTAAGCATCAATTCAAATTTGTTTCTGAAAGGTTTTATCCTCCTTAAGGAAAGGAATCCCATGTCCCTGCCTCTTTTTAACCGGGTCTGCCCAGTGAAATCCATACAAATGCGGGGTTTATCAGGACAGTTTTGCTCATGAGACCCTTTGTGTTCACATATCTACAACATGCTGGATAGCTTCATTTTTACTACATTGGGAACATTTACTGAATATAGACTTTTACATGTAGTCCTGGTGGGCTATCAAAACTCCAGCATTTTCTTTAATATTTCATAAGTGGTCTTTTATTTCCCTAGAAGCTAACATCACTATATGCAAAACTGTAAATTATTTGAGCTGAAAAATTCTTTCTTTCCTTTCCGTTAGAGCTACCTAGGAGGGCAGTATCGTGCCCAAACCTTGATGAATATTTTATAGTGATTCTCAAATAATGTACTTTGTAGAGATATTCTCTGTGGCAGCAGCTGAACTACCTTTAAACCAGAAGTGAGTTTTTGAAAAACACAATGTAACAGAATTTCCTGAAAATGTCTGTAAGATAAATTACAGGTTGGTGCTTTGGAAAGGAGAGGATAGAAAAAGAAATTCAGATGATGTAACAAGGAAACATTTAGAATTACTTTAAATAATCACATACAAATAGAAATCCTCCACTTACAGGAAAAAATGGCAGACTTGTGATTAGCTTTATAAATTATTTTAATTTTGAAATCCAATTGATAAAACCAAGGAACAAAAATAACTGAGTTCTTGTCTAACTACCAATATCCACACTAACTGTAAAAAATCTAAAAATCCTTTAAAATACTTATTTTCTTTTTTCTTATTGACTTTAATTAAACTTAGGTCGCATGCGTGTGTGCATATCGTCTAATTATAGCACTGAGAATACCAAACTCATTTATTAACCTATTTCCTCTTACTTGTACAAATACTTAATGCCAACCACTGTCACCTGCTACCTTGTGTGATTGTGTGTGTGTGTGTGTGTGTGTGTGTGTGTGTGTGTGTGTGTGAAGTCACTGAAGGATAAGCAAATGATTTCATGATTTCTCCCCTTTTGGGAATACTTTCTGTTACCTGCTTTGTAAAAAGTGCTTTGACTCAGAGAGCATTTAGAAGTTAATTCTTTTAATAAACTCCTCTTTACCCTCTGTGGCAATATGTAGCTTATTTTGCCCTTTGAGTACAAATAAGTCACAAAGTCAAAAAAGAAAAGACTTATTTACTCAGCAGCCCTAAAAGTTATCAATATCATTAAGGAAAATATGAGAAAAGAAACATTTTGATTTATTACACACAGGCTTTCTGTATTAGTGATAGGATTTATCTGCTTTTTAAAAAAGGACTCAGATATTCTACTGTAGCAAGTACTTTGAAATGAAAATGACCATTGTTTCTTTTTTATGTTTTTTCTTAAAGAAAGAATTCTTATTTACCTTAATAAATAAATTCAATCTCACAGCACTAATAAAGATCATTACTAAATTGCTAAAATATCACCTTTCTTATGGGTAAAATACAAATGTTTATTATGGTTTTCTTGATTTCTACTATGTATCTCTCTTATCTCAACATTTACACTGAGTAAGAAAATTAATTTTAAAGAATACAACTGTATGTGAATATAAGATATATAACTCCTACTCTTGTAAAGTATAAATTATTAAATGCAATATATAATTCATATCTAAGAGAACACATCTTTCATATAAAGATGTTTTATGCCTGAGGATGAACTAATCCAGTTACTTTCAACCCAGTGAAGAAAAATTCTAGATTTGTACTTTCTCTGCCAGAAATATCTTGCCTCTCATAAAAGCAAGTGTTTAGTCATATTAAACATGTAGCAATTACATAAAGAAAAATCAAATTTATTTGGGATTAAAATTACCTAGTGTGCAGTGAAGGATAAGGTGAAAATGTCTGATTGACAAAAATCCTGGATATTGTTTACTCTCACTTTATTTTAACCATTTTTATTCCTATCCCTTCAACTGTTTGGGGGGTGAAGTTGGCTGGGGAGACATAATGTGAATAAGAAGGAGGGAAAGAAAGAGGAAGAAGAAGAGGGAAGACTGTCTCTTTGAAAGTATGAAGGGAATAAAATATCTTTCCTTCCTCCCCCACAAAAATCCAACTAGCTATTTTCTCCATCTGTTTGGATCTAAAATTCTGGTAACAATGCAAGATAAGAAAAACCTAGACCTTCCTCTAAGGTGAATGTGCTGTAATATCGCTCCTGCTGACAAACAGCTCAAAATAGAGTTAATAAAAGTGGTGCTGGGGTGGAAGGATTATATAAAAACACATCTGGCAGACATACGCCATAGGTTTCATTCTTATCTGTGACACTAATAAGCTGTTTAACCCTGGGCAAAGTTACTGACATTACTCTGAGCCTCAATATCCTTATTGCCAAGAGAAAATGTTGGCCAACATCAGGTGCAAAAATAGAATAATCACCCTTTTCTGGAACCTCTGTTCAAATCAAATGGGATGAAGCCTAAGAAGTATCCTTATTGCCAAGAGAAAATGTTGGCCAACATCAGGTGCACAAATAGAATAATCACCCTTTTCTGGAACCTCTGTTCAAATCAAATGGGATGAAGCCTAAGAATTGTATGCCAGTTAGTAATTTTATATAAATGTAGTAAGATTCAACAAACAAGAGTAGCACTCCACTATGAGCCTTTCTTTTATTAGATCTGGAAAAGTTTTCCAGATATTTTGAATCAGTCTTCCCCTCAGATTCCATCGACGAGGGCCCTGCCATATGTCCATGAATAAAACTGTGATTGATATAACAAATGATTAAATAAGATGTCACCTTTCCTAAGAAAATAGACAGTTATTCTCTAATAAAATTAAGGATCTGCCAGCATGCAAAGTTAAGTGTAGAAGAATAGAAATAAAACAAATAAAAACAGTGTCTGTGACAAAACATATTCTGAAAGACAGTAAGCAATTTCATTATGTGTGAGTTTGGGAACCCTGAACTAAATAGTTACTAGGAATCTTTCTTGTTTACAAGATTTGGTTACTGTGATTTAAGCAAATGATTGGAAAGTTAAACCTTCTAATATTTTAAAATTATTTATTTAATAGATGTGAAGTACTACTATATCAGAGTATCTTGTTCATTTCAAAAATGAAAAACCAGCTACATGGAAAGGAGTAACTTCTGCTAAACTGTGAACCTGAATAGTGGCATGGTCATTAAGAAGAAATACTCATATCCTGCCTAGTGGAGATGCCGATCTACTGTGGTCTTCCAAGAACTTTCTAGCCCTATATACAGTTATGGAGGGGAAAAAAAAGCATTTATTCTAGGTTCTGTGAGGATATATAGGTGACAGATAAATAAGAACTCTTTGGGAGTTGACAAAGTTCCTTGAGAAGCTCATCAGTTTACAGATATCATAACAATATGTGAATAAACGCCTATATTTCAGAACCAGCAAACATATTTGTAAAATTTGGTTCTGCCTAGTCTGCCTCTTAAGGAAGCAAGTACACCCGGAGTACCCCCAGCTTGCTGAAGGGTTCAGAATAAAGATCAGAGATAGAGTTTGTCTCCTAGGTGATTGTATCCTAAAAGGATAGCATGAGGCAGATAAAAATGTAATCAGGAGTGCAAAAATCTTTCAAGTATCCCTACTAGCCAAAAATTCATTCATTTCTGTCTCTCCTTAAGTTAAAAAACAAACAAACAAAAAACACCTTTTAAAATGCATGTTACAGAGCAGGGGATAAAATAAAGTGCAAGACGATTAGGCTCAAATCCTAATGCTATGGTGGGATATCATGTTGGCAAAATAAACCCAGCTCTTTGCCATGAAACTGAATATCCTCTGGGTCTCCAATAGTCTCAGGTATGCTTGCTTTTTCTATCCCTTAAAATCAAGGTATATTTTTATATTCTGCATTAAGCAGGATAGAGAAGAAAAAGTAGACATAGATTAGTTGCCATACGCTTGCTCTCGGGCCTTCTTAAACAATACAGAAAAATTTCTTTGAAACCAGTGAAAGTACCTTAGATTCTCTCTCCTTAGAAATCATCCATGAAAAATTACAAATCCATGCCCTTCACTCCTTCAAACAGTAAAATCATAATAAATGACACGACACCATGTGATTTGGGTTAATTTGACACAAGTGACTGTGGGGAACATTCTGGCCTAAGAATTAGTGTTTTAACATGGAACTCAGAAAACTCAGATTGCAATGGTGGGTCTACTTTGTTGTTTGTGTTCTTGAAAAAGCATTTAGTCTTTTGATTCCTTTGTCTTCTACCTGGGAAATAAAGATAATATTTGACATAACCTACCTTACCCAGGTGTTATGAGGATTAACAAGGTGATAAACAGAGAATTTCAAAGATATTTTACATGAATTGAGCACAAATCACTTGAAGACAGCTGACTTTTTCCTTCTATATCATCTTTTGCTTTGCAGAAATGGCAGCGTTATAGTCATATTTGAACTTTTCTTTGCCCAGTGGGTATCAAATGAAAATGTGAAAGAGGAACTGATTCAAGGCATTGAAGCAAATAAATCCAGCCAACTGGTCACTTTCCATATTGATTTGAACAGCATTGATATCACAGGTATCTGTGAACATTATTTGATTTCTTTGAATCATTAAACTATGAAATTAAAATCCTAGCAATATACCAGGAAAGCAGGGGGATCATCCTTGACTTTAGGAACTTGTCTTATTGCCTGAGGTGACACATTTACATAAGAAAAGTAAAATATGAAGGAACCATATTTGAAGAAAAATATCACTGAGAAAAAGTTTGTAAAATATCAACTATCCAAAAAGGTTCTGAAAATATCGGTGTGCATAAATATTTGTGGGTCTTGTCATATTCTTTGCAGTGGTCAAGCACACCCTCACTTTTCTAGAACTCTCTATCAGAAAGTGACACTCATCATTTCTGATTGAGTCATAGACATTATTAGATAACACAGACAAATGGAAAGGTCCAATTTTGACTTGGGAAGCTAAAAGGAGAAGAAGAAAACGGAGGGATCAGTGAGTTTGATCCATCCCAGTTACTTGACTATAAAAATTAAAACTTTTATGATAATAAATCAAAGGAGAAAAGACATGAGACATCAAAAATAACAGTAGGAAAATATACCAATCATTGCTTAAATTGTTCCAAATTTTCCATTTTAGATATTCTCAATTTGATTCAGTTCAACAAACATTTACTCTGTGTGCTTATTTTGGTCATGAACAGTAGTAATTTGCCAGTCTCATCCAGGTCTACAATTCCTTATCTGTAAACTTTGGGGCCAAATATGTTTGGAATTCAGAATTTGGGGGATGTTAGGAAGCTAACATCCAAAATAATATCTATCTATATCTATATCTATATAGATAGATGTGTGTGTGCACACCAAGTGGAATAAAGACAAACTCTGAACAAAATAATGTCAGTTCAGATAGTTTTGATACATAATGACATCAGTCAATATAGGTTTGCCTTTAAAGCAAATATAGAAAATCATACAGAAATTTATGTTTTCTTTTGTTTTTTGATTTTATAATAGTAGATACGAAATTTTGGAACTCTAGCTGCTTTTCTTTACAGCATTGTTTCATCAAACACAATTTCCTCTTTCATTAAGTCTGCTGCTGTGTCCTGCAGCTCCTGTTCAGTGAGAAGATAGCTTCTGTTTAGTGTCTTCTCTACCCTCTGGCACAGCTGCTGGAGCAGGGACTGCATATTATGGGTCTTTGATTTAGATGAGCTGAAAACTAGTACTAGCTATTATTAGCTAGAACAGGTGGTTTACCTATCAGTTATTCCCCTCATCAATCCTATTATATGATGTCTTTACTACCTTCACTTTACAGATGAGAAGACCAAAGCACAGATAATTTGGGTAAATTGCCTAAAATCACATCACTACTTAGAGTTGAATCAAGGATTTTTACCTAAGTTGTCTGATCTTAATATCCATGCTCTTAACCATTATACTAGAGTTTGTTCGTAATAAAACAATGTTTATTCATTTTTCTAATAGTCATTTTTTTCAAAAAAGTTGGTTTCCTTTATCTTTATTTGAATGTGTATTGATTTATGGAGGTCTGTTCTGGCAAATGAATTGACAGATATACTGAAACTTATTTTCATGACTCCCTACAACTGCACCATTTTGCTATTTGAGGGAGGGAAGTTTATGGTCTTAAAAATTACATATTTATTCAAAAACAATGTATCCTTTGCTCTTGATGCATACACACACACAAAAAAACCATATACTTTGAGTTAACTTAGAATCAGTAGTATGCATGCAATAAACTTTATCACTATTTGAGGGAGGGAAGTTTATGGTCTTAAAAATTACATATTTATTCAAAAACAATGTATCCTTTTGCTCTTGATGCATACACACACAAAAAAAAACCATATACTTTGAGTTAACTTAGAATCAGTAGTATGCATGCAATAAACTTTATCACATCAACTTAACAACATACTCAGTGAGTTGAAGTTATATTTAATTTGTTGAGCTGAGTTAAAATACATTTATAAACATGGCTCCAAGCTTAATTGTAGGTTTTTATGTTTAATATTTGTTTGTTTCACATGAGTTTTATATTTATTACATTTTAAAATTGGTTAAGAATTTCATAAACACTTTGAATTACTATATAGAATACTATCAAATCACATAAAATAAAATTTAAAATACTTTTTTGTGAAAAAATATTATAAATCTTATTCTGTTATCTTCTTCATCAATAATATGCCATATACCTTTAACAAAACTGTCATAGATCTTGTAGAAATAAGACAATGCAAAATGAAAAAATCCTGAAATAAACCTAGTTAGCAGAAGAAAACATATCACTTAGCCCACTCATCATCAATAAAGTTTTGAATAAAAAAAATTTCACTAGCTGAGTGTTTTCCATGAGATATGCTTAGGTTTCCTTCATATTGTGTATAGTTGAATCACTGTGGTTTTAAAACCATTAAGCATATTAAGAATTGAAGAACATAGCCAGTTTTTATCTTTTATGTAAAAAGTCCTTTATATTTAAACAGTACTTATTTCCCAGTAGATACTATTATGTACAAGATTATTTGCTACTGATGTCTTCCATACGGTTCAGTGCAAAACCCTTGGTTTTAGGTATGCCAAGATCTGGTATAAAACACTACATTAGTTGATTTAAATATAAATTCTTCTATGTTATTAGAGAATAAATAAGTAGATATGTTTCTTAAATGGGTACAAAAAAAGCAAACTTTTTGCAAAAGTAAATTGTATAGAAAGAATATGCATATATTGGAAATTTATAAAATATATCACAAACAAATAATGAATTGGAACAGTCAGCACGAGAGAGGATAAAACAGGAGCTCTAAAGAATCAGATGCTGGGGCCGGCCCGGTGGTGCACTGCTACAGTGCGACGCTTGGGAGCGCGGCGGCTGCCGCCGAGGGTTCGGATCCCACATACAGACCGGCTGCTCACTGGCTGAGCAAGGGGCAGGCGCAACACCGAGGGTTGCGATCCCGTTGCCGGTCCCGGTCCGGTACGGGTGCGACACTGAGGGTTGCGATCTGTTGCTGGTCACGAAGAAAGACAAAAAGAAAAAAAAAAAAATCAGATGCCATTTGAATGAATATTCAAATTGTATTCGATGCCTGTAAGAAATATATTTATAAGCCCAAATGTCAAATTAACTTTACTTTCTTCCAGCATCTTCAGAGAATTTCCCCACAGTTAGCTCTGCAACAACTTCAGGTCAGTACTTATAGCATTTTTTTAGATATAACTTGTTGATCATCAAACTCTGTGACATTAGGAAAGGGTACATTTTTTCTTCTATCTCTTTCTGAGACATTCAGTATTCATATTAAAATGCAAGAAGCACACATTTAGTTACAAATCATGTAGTTTGCAATATTACAGAGTTTATAACACCTAGTTACATATGTCAAGGATATACATATTTGATTTTAAGGTTTCTTTCATATTTTAAAATTTATTTACATACATATGAATATGTATATATAAATGACATGTGAAAAAGGTGTTCAAATGATGGCTTTCAAAATGTATTACCCTCTTAGGAAAGTTGTTTCCAAGGCTTAATGTTAACTACTCTATTCCAGTATTTTCTTTACCCCATATTTCTAAATAAAATTGATCATTGCTTCACATAAAATTTAGAACTTCACTTTGCCTTTTCAAGATCACACCATTATTGAAAGAGTTTCTTTGGAAATTTATCAATAATTTTTAAAATTAACCTGAATTATCTTAAAATGTAAAATTATTCTGTTGTAGAAAAAGCATTAAAGTTAAGCCAGAAGATTTGAACACTGATACTAGTTCTGCCAACTACAGAATCACAGGGCACAACCCTTTACCCCCATGAAAACCTTCTTCCCATAAATCATGAATAATAAATTTTTCTGAGTATTTCAGAAGTCATTTCAATTATCGATTTTACATATAAATAATTTCATAAATGTGAATTGTTATAAAACTATAAAAATATTACTTTTGGTATTATCCATAATCATGACTATTTTCATAATGTTTGAAAGAGCTACATTTTTTAAAAAAGTACCCACTTGGGTCACGTACTATATTTTGCCAACATTATCTCACTTAATTCTCAGTATGATCCCTTAAAGAGATTATATCTTTTCCAGTTAAGAAGAAATTAATTAAGGAATAAGTATCTTGCCTAGAGTCACATATTAAGTGTCAAACTCAGGAATCAAAAGCAATTCCTTTTGTTTCTAAAGCCTGTGGTATAGGCATTTCCAATGCTTCTATTTCAAATAGCATCAGATTAACCTAGGATACTTAAGTCTACAGCCAGTATAAAATTAATGAATCCTCATAGTTAGTTATTGCTCATTGAATAACATCCTGTTCTGTACTTCAAAAATAAAAGATTTATTAAAAATCTAAAAACCTTCAGTCTGCAATTCATTTTTTTAACAGCTTTATTGAGGTATAATTAATATGACATACAATTCATCCATTTAAAGTATACAACTCAATGATTTTAATATATTTACAGAATTCGTCACCCCTTAAGGAAGCCTTTAGCATTAACATCCTATTTCCCACAGCTCTAAGGTGATCACTAGTGTACTTCCTCTCTGTAGATTTGCACATTCTGGAAATTTCAAATAAATGGTACCACATTGGATGCATTTTTTTTGTGACCAACTTCTTTCATTTGGCACAATGTTTTCAAGGTTCATCCATGTTGTACTATGTATCAGTACTTTATACCTTTTATTTCCAAAAATATTCCATTACACAAAATATTTTATTTATTCATAAGCATTTTGTTTATTCGTTCATTAGTTGATGGATGTTTAGGTTTTCACTTTTTATCTATTGTGACTAATCCTACTATGAACATATATATGTAAGTTTTTGTGTGGACATATGTTTTCATTTCTCTTGACTCTACAATTCTACAAATCACTGAAAACAAAAAGATTCATTCCTAGAACCAAATACAAATGATATATTCCTAAATAAATAGATACTAATAATTCACAACACCTTAAAAATTATTACATTAAATATTAAACAGAAGGAAAATACAATAAATTCCTAACAATCCGTTTAAAATATGTAATCATTATTGTAATGCCATTTATCTCTACAGACAAACTAACGACCAGCAGGCCTTTGACGACTCCAGGTCAGTTTTAACAATATTATTTCTATATATTTTTTAAAAGTTTTTGCTTATGTTTTACTTTAAGTTCCTGAGAATTAATGCCATTTATCTCTACAGACAAGCTAACGACCAGCAGGCCTTTGACGACTCCAGGTCAGTTTTAATAATATTATTTCTATATATTTTTTAAAAGTTTTTGCTTATGTTTTACTTTAAGTTCCTGAGAATTCTCTAATGGCACAGCTGTTTAATATTACTGCTATTATTTTCCTGGAATTCATTTATTTGTTTGTTTGTTTATCTTGGCTATATTTCAATAATTTTCCCCTAAGTAATAGACTTTATTTTTATAGCAGTTATAGTTCTACAGAGATATTAAGCAGAAAGTACAGATTGTTCCCATACCCTCCCCCCACACATATACACAGTTTCTCCTATTATTAACATGCTATACTAGTGTGATACATTTGTTACAATTATGAACCAATATCGATATATTATTATTAACTCAATTTTATATTAAGGTTCCCTTTTTGTTTTGTATAGCTCTATGGGTATTGTCAAATGCATAATTTCATGTATTCACCAGTATAGTATCATACAGAGTAGTTGTGATGCCCTAAAACTCTTCTGTGCTCCACCTGTTCATCCCTCCATCCCCCCTAAAACTCTGGCAACCACTAGTTTGTTTTTTTTTTTCTTCATTACCTCAAACGATTATCATTTCTTTGTGTTGGGACATTCAAAATCCTCTCGTCTAGCTAATTGAAACCATATAGTTAAAGTTAATTATGGTCAACCTACCATGCATAGAACACTAGATATTATTCCTCATTTTATAGATAATAAAACTGAAGCATAAAAGTTTACAGTCTTAGCCTAAGATTTCACTAAAGTAAACAATACATTGGAGGTAATGCCTAGCTTATCTGACCTCAATCCAGCCTGTTAGAACGGTGGTTATTATCTATTGCTAAGAACACCACTAAGAGGATCAAAATGTTTTCCAGAAAGGATACATTTTTCATTAGATCTTAGGGAATTTTGCCTTTGATTAGTCTCTCTACATACAAATTAAACATGCTGTTTCTCCCCTGTTAACGTGGTACTGGTGGCCAAACCAGTGCCAAAGTAGCCTTGGATTCATTCATTCAACAAGATTTTTATTGTGTCTACTTTGTGCCAACTCCTACTGTGTATCTTTGATGTGCCAGTTTCTCTGGATTCCTAGTAATTGTCTACTGTGCTTTTGTCTATCTGCCAGTCAACTAAAATAACCTCTCTGGTCCTAACTTAATCTTCATGTTAAACAGCCTGAGTGTGCCCCTAATCACTTCAAGTGAACTTAATAAAGGCAATGTCATGTAGACATTCAGTCATCTCCTCAACAATAATATTGCCATTTTTATGTTATTAAAATTTACATCAAATGTCATATAAATACAAGGAAAGGACATGTGAGAAACTATATCCCTTTCTTAGTAAGAATTAACATTTCTTACATAAACTGGTTAGCATGATGTTTGAAAAGCAAAGCAATACATGAATCATTAATCAAAATGCTTTATGAAACAAGCCATCACAGTTCTAAAACACATAGAGATTTATTATGGCGGAATAAGCCTGCCTAAAGTTGTATTTAAGTTGTAATCATATACCTCTATTGAAAAAACTGTCATTGAGCCCACATTCTCTTCTCCAATGTGAAAAAATATTTACAGGATCTAAAATCACCCTTCAACACATTTAGGCCTTTAGGGTTAATAATGGCTAATTCCTTTAGTCCAAAAATAAACTGAAAAAACAATTTTAGTATATTTTGAGAAATTTGTTCCAAAAATCAAGTTTAAAACAAGATGATTATACTTGGTAATGCTCATTTTAATCTGATCATTTATTTAAGCAAAATAACCCATTTTCAAACATTCCCTGCTATTGGAGACTATACTGAATTACTTTAATCAATCCTCAAAGAATTATCATAAGGTGAGTAGGTGGCAAAATATTATATTCCCTTTTGTACTAAATCCAGGTATTATGTGAGTTCCCAATAGTCCTTTTCCTTTTATTCTTCTCATATGTCAAGATACTATAGATTTATAGAGGGGAACGAGGCAATTAAACTTGAAAACCGCAGTTTCCAAGCAGTAATTTATTATGCATATGCCTTTCAGGGATGTTGAGTTTATTCCCATTTTTATATGCCTGGAAGGCAGAGTTTGATGAGGCAATTAAACTTGAAAACCGCAGTTTCCAAGCAGTAATTTATTATGAATATGCCTTTCAGGGATGTTGAGTTTATTCCCATTTTTATATGCCTGGAAGGCAGAGTTTGAGAAAAATCAACAAATGCATGCATCATATACCTGGCATTAGTACTATTATAAATTTTGCCGAAGAGAATTTCTGTGTGATAAGAGTTACAAAGTCCATGAGGATTATGTCCCATTGTTCAACTGCCTTTGTTGTCAATAACCGTAAAGTTTTACTAACCCATTTGAAACACTAGAGGAGAGAAATGGGAACTAAGATCTCATTATGCAGATTGATTTCTTGGCTGCTGCAGAGTGCCTAGAAGGGCTGTTTTGGGCAATTGCTCATATGCTTCAGGGGTTGCTAGACTTCAGCTTGTTCTAGTTCTCTGTTGCTTACTGTGTAAGCAAGGGTTGCAGAAAAGCAAAAGTTTCACTATCATGGGCTTTCTCAATCTCATATAAAATGCAATCTTGCTATGATTCCATTATATGGAAGAGTTTGGGGACTGAAGAAAAAGAATAATTGGTTGATTTAGTGAAGAAAATGAAATTGGGCCAAAAGAACTTAAGACAGAGTTATGCTCCTTGATTTAATTGCTCCAGGACTGAGATGCAGAGACTTTAACTGATACCAAATACATCATGACTTTAAGGATATTTTTTCTTCCTTGCATTGGAGAAAACAGCATTTATACATTGCTGAGCACTCTCCTCTAATTTGAGACATTCCTACAGACATGATATTAAGACTATCAAAGTATCTTTCCACTGCAATTTCATTTGAATTGAAAAGCCATAGTCTAGCTAAAAAGACTAGATTCATTCTATCAAAGTAAATGGGAATTTCTGTGAGATGATTTCTATTTTCCAGTACAGTGTTGTGAAATGAAATTGGTCTCTAAAGGCAGAAATCCACAGATTCAGCTTCTACTTCCACTACTAAGTAAACTATCAGGATCTTAAACAACTTTGGCCACCAAGTACAATTACCCTCACTTAAATGATACGGAAAATAAAAATCAAAGATTTCCAAACTATGATTTTTAATTTATTATCTTGCATGCAACATTTTTTTGTCACTAGTTTGGAAGAAAAATGATTGATTTTAGTCTTTTTTTCCTCCAAAATGCCTAGCACAGGGCCTGCACAAAGTAGGCACAGTAGTCCCCTGTCCCAGTTCACTGGAAATAATTTTTACTTTGGATCACTCTGAAGTAATCACATTCGAGTTTATATTGAACCCTTTATGATACAAATATAAATGGATAATTAAAACCTTGTATTTGGGGCCGACCCCCTGGCGCACTCGGGAGAGTGCAGCGCTGGGAGTGCAGCCACGCTCCCGCCGCGGGTTCGGATCCTATATAGGGGATGGCCGGTGCGCTCACTGGCTGAGCGCGGTGCAGGCGACACCACACCAAGGGTTGCAATCCCCTTACCGGTCACGAAAAAGACCAAAAAAAAAAACAAAAAACCCTCGTATTTGCAGAATTCCAAATATGAGTAATACTTATACTGGTGTGTTTTCATAATATGCAAAAAATTGGTATCCTAAAGATAAAATACCAGGTAGATATAAAAACTTGTGAAAGTATTTTTCGCACTCAAGGTAACAGTACTTAATATTCAGGAAATTTTATTTGCTTCTAGTAAACCGAGCCAATTTTTACTCTCTTGTGCAAATGTCTTCAACTAGAATTCATTAATTCTTCTCCTAAAAATTCCCTTTTGAGAAGCACGGTTTGGAAGCATTCTTAGAAAAGTAAGAATACTAGGGGAAAAATAAAGGAATGAAATACAAACCAAGTAGTACACAAGTAAAAGAACTCTAGTTCTAAGAATATGAGGTCTTTAAAGACAACTGGCATCTGGCAAATTTCCGTTACAGTTAATATTTTAATCAATGGTTTTGTCAGAAACTGTAATCATGCATGCATATGTAAGGAAATGAGAGGGAGAGAGAAGACCAGGTAAAAATACAATTTGACAAAATCCTAAAACTTACTACCCTTGTAAAACAATTAGATTCCTATTTTCCATATTAGTTTCAATATGAGAATCTTCTCTTTCTACATGCACCAAGGCAAATGAAACAGCATGGAGAGAGAGAGTACATCCTAAAGAAGTGTACCTAATATGTCCACCTTCAAATTAGACTCATTTTCTAATCGCAACATCTGTTTCTCTTATAATCATTATTGTGACAAATGATCATTAGTAATTCAACTTCTCCCTCCTTAGCACCTGCTTTTCTACCTCCTGTGATCTTGGTTGGGAAGGTGTCCAGTCGCTGAAGTTCCTCAATTCTACCTGTAAAAACTGAGTCCACAAATATTGTGTAGTCTCACTTATATGTGGAATCTCAAAAAACAGACTTAATAGAATGATGGCTCCAGAGGCTGGGCGGGGTGGAGTGAGGAAAGAGGGGAGATTGGTCAGAAGGTACAAAGTTACAGTTAGATGAAAGGAATAGGTCCTGTGGTTCTATTGCATAGCATGGTAACTGTAGTTAATAATAATGTGTTGTGTATTTCAAAATAACTAAGAGAGGATTTTAAATCCTCTCACAATAAAGAAATGATAAACATTTGAAGTAGTGGATATGCTAATTCACCTGATTTGATCATTCCGCAATGTATACATGTATCAGAACATCGTATTGTACCCCATAAATATATACAATTATTGTCAATTAAAAATAAAATAAAACTTAAAAAATAAACAAAAAAAAAATGGTACGTGCTCCATCTCCTCTCCCAGTGCAAGAGTTCTAGCCCCCACCAACTTTCACCTGTTTCTCTCAATCGGTCTCCTGTTTCCATGTGATTCTCCATATGGTCCCTAAATTGCCTTTTGGAATGTGGACTGGTTGCATCACAGATGTACGTAAAACTTTTAATGTCATTGCTTATAGAAAAGTATTTTTAACATTTAACAATGATTAAAAAGGTCCCCAGAATGTGGAAGCAAACTGCTTTCCTTCTCTGGCTTCCACAAACATCCTGCCATTTGGATAAATTAGACTCGTCTGTTTTGTACATACTGATGTGCTCCTGTCACATCGCCACATACAGTCCACATAGCTGTCTTCCTGGTACATTTCTAAGCATCCTTCCAAACTTAGTTTAAAGATGATCCCTTCAGTAAAGATATATTTATTTAATTCCTGCCCCAAAAGGAAACTAATTTCCTGCTCGTTGGTATTCCCATAGCACTTTTTCCTACCTCTCTTTAAAAAACAATTAGTTCATGAACCAGTCCCCCACTAAATTCCCAGCTCCATGAGAAGAAAGGCTGTGTCTTACTCACCCTTTTATCTCCATCCCTTAAAATTCCATGACACACAAAAAAAAAGACAGTAAGTCCTTGTGGAGTGAATGAATGATCATTGATGAGATCAAATGATCCCAAGTAGTGTCACTTGCCAGTGTGGTTTTGAGGTTCAATCTCATATTCAAAAAAAGACAGTAAGTCCTTGTGGAGTGAATGAATGATCATTGAAGAGATCAAATGATCCCAAGTAGTGTCACTTGCCAGTGTGGTTTTGAGGTTCAATCTCATATTCAATAGACAATGGACAGAGATTTGATGCATCAGGAAGTGAAGCTCTCATGAGAAACGTTAGGACACCAAAATTATGTACCTTCCTAGCTGTAGCCCAAACTCTAGTATTCAAATGCAGAATACTTAGAATTCTATTAGCTATTGTTAAAATAAAACAGAATTGCAAGTACAGTGCTTTTTTTGTTTGTTTGTTTGTTTGTTTATCAAGCATTATGAATACTATCAAACATTGTACCTTTTTCTGGATTAGGGACTCAATAATTAGAAACTATCAATGAATAGTTCTTTTATCAACAATTAAAATATGCATTTGAGTTTATTAAATAACATTTTTATCGACATTTTTATTCTCTTAAATGGAGGCATCCTGTCATTTGGGAATTGCTCTAACCTTTATTATGCCCTCTTTTAGATGTTAGGGGTTCCATGAATTTCCCAAAGGTTTTTATCAATTTTCATTAGAGCCAGTTACAAAAATCTAATTTAGTTGTATATTTAATCAATGGCCCTGTCCATAAATGTTTTCAATTAAGTATTATCTTAACAGATTCATTGATACAGACACTTTTATTTTCCCAAATAACTTTATGAAGTATAAGGAGAAATTTCAGAATTTCATATTTTTAAAACCCAGCAGATGGCAGTACAGTGCTGGTTTAAAGATTAAAAATAACAACAGCAAAAAAATTCCATTGCTATTGCGTTAGATATTTCAAAAACTTTAAATCATTATTGTTATTCTAGCCAGACAAAAAATTCAAATTCCCACATTATTTTGAAAAATAAAAACACATCTTTCTGTTGTGCACATATAAGAATTTTTTTTTTATTGTAACATGGTCAATTTTACATATCTGTGGGGTACAGAGTTGAATATCAGTATCTGTGTGCAATATGTGATGCTCAAATCAGGGTAATTAGTATATTGAACATTATACCATGTAATCATTTTCTGTGGACCTTTACCAATTCCTTCCTTACCCCTCATGTGGTATTTCTCTTTCTGTTCCTGCCTTATTTCACATAACATGATTTTCTCTAAGTTCATCCATGTTGCTGTGAATGGCAGAATTTCATTCTTTTTTATGGCAGAGTAATATTCCGTTGTGTATATATACCACATTTTCCTTATCCAGTCATCTGATGATGGCCATTTAGGGTGGTTCCAACTCTTGCCTATTGTAAATAGAGCTGCAATAAACATGGGAGTGCAGGTATACCTTTGACATAATGATTTCTAATCCTTTGGGTATATATCCAGCAGTTCCACTGCTGGATTGTATGGTAGTTCTATCTGTAGTTCTTTGAGGAAACTCCATACCATTTTCCATAATGGCTGCACCAAATTACAGTCTCACCAACAGTGCAGGAGAGTTCCTCTTTCTCTGCATTCTCTTTGGAATTTGTTATTTTCTATCTTTTTTATATTAGCCAGTCAAAATGGGGTGAGATGATATTTCATTGTGGTTTTGATTTGCATTTCCCTGATGCTGAGTGACGTTAAGCATTTTTTCATGTGTCTTCTGGCCACTTGTATATCTTCCTTTTTATTTTTAGAATTGCACTTAAAATGTCCAAGTTAATTTCTAGAAGTGAAATGTGTTCCTTGGTGCATCTCTATTACTTACGTATGTGGAAGAGGGGCAGGTAAAGGATAGATAGACTAAGAGGTAAAAATTGATCAGATGCTGGCCAGAGTATAATATAAAACCCTACGAGGAGTGTGTTTGCATCTTACCCCTAAGAATCTCTGACCCAAGAAGCAAAGAGTTATTGAATGGAAACAGCCATCAGTTTTCTTCACTATTCAATGTAGCAATGCACTGGGAATTTTAAGTATTTTATATTACTTCAAGATGGCTTTTGTTGGTAAATTTTACTCTTCAGAATGCGAACCTTTAATTAAGCCACTATCTTTTAAAATAATAAGTTTTTGAGTAAAGGAGGTGACTACTAGATCCTGCAAATGATGCCATTAACTTTCCAATAAATTGCCCCACACAACAACAGTGCCAAAAGGTGTAAATATTAAGGACTAAATGTTAATCTGTAGTATTAATTTCTCAAGGTTAAAATCACCAAAGTAAACATATTTAACACCTATGAAGAAATTGTTTTCAAATTTTAAAATTCTATATTTTTACAAATTATTAATTCATCAAATAAAATAAATATTTCTATTGGTAACTGAAGTATATACTTAGAAGTAAAGACCTAAATGACAAAAAATACAGAATAAAATATTTAAATATTCTACATATCACACCAATCGGAAATTAAATCTACTGTGCAGGGAGCTCATAATTTCAATTTTTTTTTTTAAAGGAAATGACTCTGTAGAATGTCTGCCTGGTTCAATGCCTTGTGCTGATGCTCTAAACTGCATAGCAGTTGATTTATTTTGTGATGGAGAGTTAAACTGCCCAGATGGTTCAGATGAAGACAATAAAACTTGTGGTAAGGTGACTCCTCCTTTCTCTCCACTTGTCCTTTTCATCTTCTCTCGCTATACACACAACCCTCAGATACCCAAAACAACTAAAGAATGAGCAGTTCCAATATCTATGCTTGCAATTTAATACAAAATCTAAAAAGTAATTGTGTCAATATTTCTCTAAACTTTATTACATAATATTAAACATACTAATTAATTAAACAGAATTCCATTGATGACTATGAAAAGGATGCTGTGATTTACAATGTCTGTCATGGGCCAACCCTGTGGCTCACTCAGGAGAGTGTGGCGCTGGGAGCGCAGTAGCGTTCTCCCGTTGCGGGTTCAGATCCTATATAGGAATGGCCGGTGCGCTCACTGGCTGAGCGCGGTGTGGGCGACACCAAGCCAAGGGTTGCGATACCCTAACCGGTCACCAAAAAAGGGAAAATAATAATAATAATAATATAATGTCTGTCATGAATATGGAGAAAGAGGACATTACTTTTCATCCCTTTTCTGTATTAAACTACTCCAAATTATTATGAATTACACTTCTCACTTATATATTCTCACTTCTTACTAATGCTTTTTACTATTGTATTATATAATATCTGGGGGGGTGCCATTGTAACAGTAACTAACTCAATGAGCACCATTCTTAAATTTCTTGCTTTTATTTGGCTCTTATATTTCTGTGAATACTGTAAATCACTTATGAATAATAATTTAATGTCTCTTGAATAAAACACCCATATTTTATTTGTATATTTTGGCATCTGCTCTGAGTATTAATAATAATACTTTATTATCATTATTATTATTATTATTACTTAACACTTAAGCAGTACCAGGTACTACTTAAGCAGTACTTAAGCGCCAAGTACCGTACACCAAACATGGCTCTAAGTGATTTAAACATATTAACTCTTTGGCTTTTTCTTCATTTTATAGCTGGGTTCCATTTAGCAACGTTTACTAGAAAACAGCATCTAAATGGGTAGTTTATTTTTATGAGTAACATATATAAGAGGACTACCACATAATTATAAATGTAGATTAGTAAGCAATGTGAAGTACAGTGGTCCACCCTTATTTGTGGTTTCATTCTCTATAGTTTCAGTTACCTGCGATCAACTGCAGTTTGAAAATATTAAATGAAAAATTCCCAAAATAAACCATTCATAAGTTTCAAATTATGCACCATTCTGAGTATTATTATAATTGTTCTAAGCAAACAGAAAGGACATTGTTGGGTGGGAGGGAGGAGAGGGAGGAGGGAGGGAGGTTTTGGTAAGGGGCAACAATAATCAACCACAATGTATATTGACAAAATAAAATTTTTAAAAAAAAATTATCTACTCAGCTGGATCTCCTGAGCCCTCTGAATTGTTAGTTTCTGTGAATAAGCATGCAAATGATTTACATCTCTACTTTGATCTGTTCACCATGTAACTATTGTATGTACTGCATGATGGTACAGATTTCCAGCTGGCCAGCTGCTGCCAGCAATTCCTGTAAGTCTAATAAAATAATAATAATAATAATAATTGTTCTAGTTTATCATTAGTTATTGTTTTTCTCTTACCGTGCCTAATTTTTAAATTATACTTTATCATAGATATATAGGTATAAGGAAAAACAATATACAAGAGTACTTCAAAAAGTTCATGTCTAAGGTAATGGATATACTAAGTGCCCTGATATGATCAGTGCACACATCATGAATGTACCCAAACATCATATTCTACTCCATAAATATATACAATTCTCATAAGTCAGTAAAGAAAAATCGCTTGCTAGTTAGCTCAGTTGGTTAGAGCACAGTGTTATGACACCAAGGTCCAAGGTTTGGATCCCCATGCAGGCCAGCTGTAATAATAAATAATTAAATGATTAAAAAGAGAAAAAAGAGAGAGAGAGTAGAATAGTAGCTACCGCAGGCAGGGGAAGGGAAGTTGGAGCGGGAGAGGGAGAGAAGCTGTTAGTAAATAGTAGCTACCGCAGGCAGGGGAAGGGAAGTTGGAGCGGGAGAGGGAGAGAAGCTGTTAGACTTGTACAAAGCTACACTTAGATAGGAAGAATAAGTTCTGGTGCTCTGGAGCAATAATAGCTAATAATACTATATTGTATATTTCAAGATAACCAGAAAAGAGGATCTTGAATGTTACAATGACAAAGAAATGATAAATGTTTAGATGATGGATATACTAACTATTCTGACTGGATCATTACACAATATATGCAAGTACTGGAACAACAAACTGTACCCCATTGACGTGTACAATTAAAAACTGAAGTTCAAGGAAAAATTAAATTAAAAGATACTATGAATCTTTCCATGAGCTTTTTGAAGTATTCTTATGAATAGGATTCAGAACTATCTGTGGTTTCAGGCAAACACTGCAGGTCTTGGAAAGTATCCTCTGCAGATGAGTGGAAACTATTGAATTTAGATAACTGCAACCTATAATTTATTTTTGAAAAATTAAACAGAAAATATGAATTGAACATTTTTTGGTATGGTTTATCATCAGTTTTAAAACTGACTGTGAGTACGATTAGTTCCTAAAATGTGTTGTTACTATTTGCTACACTTCACTCTTCTATTACTTGTTACACTTTTCTCATTTTGTTTGATTTTAATTGAAGATGAATGTTCCAATAACAAAGCTTAAAAAATTACCCATCTACTTGTACATACTTTAAAAGACAGGCGGTTGGTCCAATTCCCAGTACCAACTGAACAAAAGGTAGCTCTACTGAAGAGACTTTGACTAAACAATCCCAATTTAAATGTGCTTGGATAAAATTCAAACCTTCAGAGTTTAACTATATACTCTGAAGTGCACTCGGAGCATATTGGAAGAAAGTGCAGGCTACAGAATATTTTTCAATCTATTTTATATAACTAAGTTACTCAAAGAAGAAGAAAACAACCTTCTTTTTCTGCTATGGTTTTCAGATATTTTCTAAAGCCATTTCAGGGAGAATATGATACAAGTGTGCCATCATGAGGAAATGAGGGTGATACTGATTTGATTCCAAAAGTAATAACATATGTCAACATTTTAAACCTATACAATGATCAATAACCTCAAATAGTGGAAAACGCATAACCAACATATAAGACAAAGCAAATAGTAAGAAAATGTGCCACACCTATTACTTGGTCTAGACACTCATAGAGTTCATAATTTTTATGATAAGTTAATATCAGTGCATATCAAAAAATAACCATAGGTGTACCATGTAAGTGTGACAATTTTTCCTAAAATAAGTTGTAACACCATGAATTATATTTTGAGCTGCTATGAACTCATGAGATGAGCCTCGGTATCAGAACTTAATTATCAAAGTTTGCTTTAAAGACAATTAAACTGCATCATTACTTTTCAGTATTATAACAATTTTTTGTTTATTGAGGGTTAGCATCAATCAGCCTTCCATGTCACTAATTCTCTTAAGTCTCTAGATCCTCATTTTTCATTTTCTTAATTCTCTAATTTGTATTTTAAAGTTAGCACTTTATATATTTTGGTACATAAAATTATTATATAAATAATTTTTTGGATAAGTTAGTGGAAAAATTGATTAATTAATTTGTTTTTATCCAGTGAGAATTCAAGAATACAAGCTGTTTTATTCATTCTAATCATTGATGATGGTGAGCCCAAAATCCTAGTGGACTTCAGCACCAACTCAAAGTTCTAGTAGTATAATTTCCACCTGAGAGCTTTTGTCTATCAATCTATATTTGCAGAAAAAATTATAAGATTAATTTAAGAGAATATTCTGTATATGAAATTGACCTCTGCTTGCTCTCTCTCTCTTATTATCATTTTTTGCTCCAGCTGTAAGCTCTAATTCTAGTTTGTGTTATTAATAGAATCACATTAAGATAACTTCCTCATAGAGCTTGCGTTTTTAGTCTTTCGTTATTTAGGTTTGCACAACTTATAGCTGACTATAGCTGAACCAAGATTTCTTTACATTGTTTTCTTCCTCTAATTAAAACTGTATCAGAAAGAAAGTTAACTTTCAAGCTGACCTATGAGAAGGAAAGATGCTAACACGCAGCCTTGAGGCCCACGCACAGGCTTATTTGGAATTTGGCAAGTGTCTTCAGAGTTTGCATGTCTCATGTGTATGTGTGTAATAGACCTTTATGGGTGGGCATAGAACCTGTGTGCTATATATATCCTGGAGAACTCAATGCCATCAGCAAAAATGGAATTAGTAAATATTGAGCCAGCAGAGGGAGCTCTCAGTAGGTCCCAAAGGCATGCTGTTATGAATACCATACCATTATAAACAACATTTCTGATACTACAATATAATGGCTGGTATTATTTGATTGGCTCACTTTTCTCCCACTCATAATTTTTTTCTGATGCTGCACTAGAAAGCATTGTGTAGTATAAAAAGTCATAATTCTGAACACCCAGCCGTCCTACTCATCCACGACTAGGTTATATCTTTCTTTCCTGGAAGTCTATCCTGCTTCATTGTCATATGTAATATTTGGCTCTCCAGAAACATCCTGAAATTAAATGAAAGAATATATGAGAAAGCCCATAGCACAAGGCTGTATCTTGAAACGATAACATTTTGGCATTCTGAACTTTGTAATTATAAGTAGTTCAATACTGTTGCAATTTTATTTTAAACACCGTGGGGAATGTTCTTCATCTTTGCTAGCATGAAAGAATTTATCAGAGGCCGTTTAGAGCAGAATTTAATCTGTAGATGATCCATTCCCACTAAAATTTAGCAACTTTGTAGAAAACTGGACAGGTAAATTGATCATATTCTTTAGGACAGGCTAAATACTATTATAAACAATCTTAGCTATTTGAGACAATAACTGTTTATTTATCATCTATATCAAAGTCCAAGAAAGATGGCAAAGGGCCACTCTACATAGACATTCAGGAAGCCAGCTCCTTGCTCACTACCCTCTCTGCTCCCAGAGTCTCCCACTGGATCCTTTACCACCTGCTGACAGGCAAAGGAAGAATGGAACAGAAGCACTTTGTAGAAAACGCATTTGGAAATAACCACAATCATTTTCACAATAGTCTATTGACCAACTCAGTCACATGGCCCCATCTGAAGTAAGGGATTTTGGGAAATGTAGTTTAGTCATGTGCTCAGGAAGGAACTGAGTCAGGGTTTGGCAAACAGAACAATCTCTGACACTAGAGACATAACTCAGGTTTTTGGAAAATTATGAATTCTGTAATGGAGCACAAAGCTGTTGATGCCTTTCCCAAAAAATATGTAGTAAATGGATGTGAGGATTTTCTAAAATTTTACCACCTTTGCAGATAGGTTTTACAAATTCTTAAATTGTTCTTCTTTTGTTACTTTTTAAATTATTTCTTTTGCTTCCTGTGTGTTGTAGAATGTTATTGAAAACATGATCTATATTCTACTTTTAAGAACATTGGAAGAGGTGGAATTCTTTTAAAAAAATTTCCTCCTCCTCCTTTCATTTATGCTCTTCCCCTACCCTCCCCCCCACCCACTTTTTGGCTCAAAGAGTGGGTGATGTCATTACAATAGCTCTATATATTGTATGTTATGCAGTATATATAGCACGGTATGTTCTGAAATAATATTTCCCAGCTTTGAATTTCTGCTTATAAGCTGGTAGACTTTATACTAGTAATTTAACCCCTTTATGCTTCAGTTTCCCCACCTATAACTTCATAAAGTTGTTAGGAAGAGTACCTTAATAGATATTGAATGACTTTAGAACAATTCCTGGCACATAGTATACATTTCATAAGTATTAGCAGTTATATTCTAGGGCTTAGAATTGATCACTCTACCTCATTGGTTCTACATATCATAATTTAAATATAAACTATTTATAATAGCAGTGGACTTTATTGCACTGCCTATTATCCTTGAGTCCATGTTGTTTCTTAACAAACTGTGATTAAAAGGCTCCATGTGTCATAAAAAATGTGAGAAAACACTATTTTTGTTCTGTTGTCATTAAGGCTAAGGAATCAATAGTCCCATTTATTTGGCATGGTTTGCAGTGGGCAGAGAGTTGAAGGTGAGAATAGATTTGCTTTTGCAACTAGAAAGTCATTTAGTACTGCATTTAAAAGTCATGTATTTTACTGTTTATCTTCAAATCATCGCATAGTAGCCTTAATTTGTCCTTGTTTGCAGTAAGTATTGTACACAAGAAGATTCAGTTGTCTCAACAAGCCATAATTTTCTCTCTTTCCTTTCTTTAGGTCTTTGCTGGATTGTTCAAAATTAAATTCTTCCTTCTTGGGTTATTATCTTTTCTGTTCTCAGTTCATTCTTTTCTGGTTTTGTTTTGTTTTCTGCTAGGAATTAGGCTATCAAGTCATAAGCCAATGTAATTAATTTCTAGGTCATTATTCTTAAACAGACTTTGAATCTTAAAATTAACTTACCAAAGTAAATTTTATGGTTTTCAAAAAATATACCAAAAATAACAAAAAGCCAAAAATTTGGGATTTTTACCAGGATTTCTATGTGCTGTTCAATTTTTTTAATTTATTTACTTTATTGTATTATTTTACATTATATAATAGCTTGTATTGTATAATTTGATAGAATTGCTGTATAATGTTACAATGGGATTTTTCATACCTCAATTTGGGATTAATTTATTCCAGCACTCAAGTTCTAAAAGCAGCGATTTAATTTTGATACTTTTCTTTAACTTTCTTACCATCCATCAATGCTTCTGGCATTGAGGAATTTAAAACCCACCAAGAGAAAGAAGGTACTGTCTAGGAGTCATAATTTTACAATATGGTGTCAACAGAACTAAGTAACTAAGCATCTAGATATAAAAAATAATGTAAGAAAGACTAAAATTATAAAAATCAACTGGGTTTTATTTCTTTAGCATATACTATACATAACAAGTGTATGAGAAAAAGCCGAAAGCTCTAAGTTATGGCTCCTGGTGCATGCCTTCAAGAAGTTTTTAATCTAGTTGGAAATGATTATGATATAAATTAAAGACAACTAATAATGCTTGACATTAAGGAGAGGTTCATGAAATAAACATGTTATAAGAACTAAAAGAGGAAAATGAGTCATCATGGAAAGCAAAACACATAATCAGAAATACTAAGTGAAAATATTAAGCTAGGTCCTCTATCCAAAACAAACAAGAGTGATGAAGTTAGAAAAAAGGATGAAACAGATTGGAGGGGTGGAATTCTCTACAGGTCACCAGCACTACCATTTTCCTGGCCTTATTCTAATCATTTTCTGGGGAACATCACATTTGGTGCGTATATTTGAAATTCACCTAGTTCCAATCTAATGGGACAAATAAGACTAATTATTTCTCTAAATTTCCAGTTTACAGTTCAGATATATTTGTTTCTTTACAAACATGGAATACTAGACTTAAAACGCAGCTTAACTATGAGTGTTTAGAAATGGAATGCTTTTCTAAAATACTCTATCATGGGATGTGTAAGAGTATTTGGAAACAGCTAATAGATTTTAAACATGAGATCTGGTTTACTCCCATTTGGTCATTTCAGTTTTGTAAAAAAAAACCTTGTACAGATTCTGTCTTGAGTTTTCTATGAAGTGTTTGTTATCCAGTTTGAATCTGAAGATTGTTTTGTCTAACATTGATCGGCATTGTTTTGCAGCCACAGCTTGTGATGGAAGATTTTTGTTGACTGAATCTTCTGGGTCTTTCCAGGCTGCCTATTATCCAAAGCTTTCTACATCAAGTGTTGTCTGCCGGTGGATCATACGGTAATATAACCAGCTTCTATTTCCTGTTCTTAAGTCATAAAATCTTTTTCTGATGCATTCTTAACGCTATCAAATAGTATCAGTAGTATTTTAACTATTATTGTTTTCATTAGCTATGAAGCAAAGTCTTCCCAATTGACAAACTGTTCAAAAAGTTTCTCTCTCATTCCAAACCTTTTAAAAAGGTATTCTGTCCTATGAGCAATACTGTCTAATAAATAGGGCCATTTCATTGGGCTGTGTAGCAAATTTTTTTTTCTTTAACTGGCACAAATCATGTGCAGTCAAGTCAATCAGCACATATGTACGCAATTTCATGTCATCTTCATATGTCTTCAGAATAGCTCCTTTCTCAGTATGCCAGTAATTGTATGAAAATCTCCAATGATATGACTTAGTTACAGCAGATTAAGAGCAGGGGACAATGACAGAATACATCCTTTTTGATATATCTTGAATGACATTTGGATTAGTTACTGTATATTTGACCTCTAAGCTCTTAATTCAATTGACCAATCCAATCATGATGATGATTAAAATAACCAGGCTGCAGATTGCTGACCCACCTCACTGTTTACCTGAGCATTTTTCACAGAGGAGGANGGTCTCCACATGGGATCCGAACCCTCGGCGGGAGTGTCGCCACGCTCCCAAGTGGCGCACTCTCCAGTGCGCCACCGGGCCGGCCCAATAATTTCTAATTTTGAGCTCAGCTCCATGTTAGATATGTGTTATAACTAAGAGCACAATTTCATCTATTTTATGCCCAAGACAATGTACTACTTGTGTGCTGAAAATAAGATTGTGTATTAAAAATAATAACTTTAAGAATTCTTGTCAATTGAAAAATAGACCAATTTGGACAACACTGTTTCCACCACACATATATGGTTATGCACCATTTAACAACGGGGATACTTTCTGGGAAATGCGTGGTCAGGCAATTTTGTTGTCTGTTGTGTGAACATCTTAGAGTATATTTACATCACCAGAGGGTAGGAATTTTTCAGCTCCTTTATAATCTTAAGGGACCACAGTTGTATATGCAGTGTGTTGTTATGCAGCATATGATTGTGTATGTGAGATGTGTATATACCATATCAAATTTTAAAAGAAGCATTTATAAGTGATTATTAGCATTGTTCATAAGAAAAATGAAAATTCTATTCTTAAAATGTCAATAAAAAGCATTAGAAAAATATTAAATTACTTCCACAAAAAATGAAAAGAATTTATGAACCTAATTAATCTGCATCCTTAAGTACACAATGACTTCTTAATGAAATCTTTGGAATTTTATTAATATCGAATAAAAATAATTTGATTGTGAAATCCATTTTTGATAGATAGGTCAGATTTAGAGAGTTTATGAGCAGTACACACAATAAATGCTTGCTATAATAATAATAGCATTTTATGTAATAATCATCCTCTATTA
>NW_007731637.1:132990-136796 GCF_000696425.1 Galeopterus variegatus
ATTTTTCTACAAGCTTGGAAGACCAATTAAATAGTGAATAAATATTTAAATTTTGGGCTAGACCAGCCCAGCCTTGGAATTAAGACCACATTTAGTATAGGAACAATGGTTAAGAATGTGGATACTAGATACAGTCTGTGTGGGTTTAAATCTAGCATCCTCGGATTCAAAATGTATGATCTCAGGCAAATGACTGAATCTCTTTAATCAAAAATTTCTGCATATATAAAGTTCACCATTTCTAACTACTGTGGTCAAAGTCATTATTAAATACGATAATGCATGCAAGTGCTTAACCACATATTAAGTGTTCAATAAAAGTGGGCTATAAAAAAATTAGCTACTGATCCAAAAAAATACAAAGTGTATAAATAAAATTTAGAAAAGTACCCATTCTGTTAAAAAAAAGTCAGATCACCAAAATGTCTATTATTATTAAAAACATAAAATATATTCTCCAATTAATCATACTTTTATAAATGCTTGTGTTTTTATTGCAAGTTAGTTGGCTTTTTTGAGTCAGAAGAAAGTAGAAAACAAGTATGCACTTGTTTCTCTCTTCAACATTCAATGATCTATTCTGAGAAGGCAAAGGACCCCTGAACACAAAGGTTCCTGGGGAGCTCCTCTCGCATTCCTTAGCTTCATAGCTTGAAAACAGCATCAGAAGAAGATCTCATCATATTCTTACCTAGAGACACCAAAACTTTAATTAAAAGAGCAGAAATCATGCTGAAGGCTGCTTCGTTTCTTCTGCTTCTGTCTTCAGCTTTGACTCTGCATCCCCTAACACTCTTGCCAGTAGGCTCCCTCCATCCATCCCTGAGCTGACTTACTGATGGCAGAATTTAAATAAACAGCTGCCACCATCAACTTTGCTCTTTGTCTCTCAGTCTGGGCTGGAAGTTCTGCAGCTCGCTTATCTCGATCCCCTTACTCCTGCAATCTCCCGTGGTTACTAAACACATCTGCGAGTAGACTTTGGCATCTCCTTAATCTACCTATCTTACTCCAGTGGCCCTCAAACCTAAGAGATCATCACGATCATTCCTGAAGCTTTTCAAAATATACATTCCAGAACCCACTCCAGAACTGCCAAATCTGATACCCAGGACAGAAGTCCACATCAGTATTTTGTGAAAATAACCCACCACTGTTATAACTTTATCTCCCTGGAAGCAAACACTGGACAAGTCCAAAAATATGGGTTACTGCTTAGATGTCTTTGAATTCTGCCCTGCTAGTAGCTTCCATTTCACTATCACCAGCCCCAGTCCTTGAAGACTAAACTCTAGTCCCGAACTCCAGCCCCCAACTTGCCAAACCTACAGTCCTGCCACAAAAGGGCATTTACTGATAATGGCCTTTAGACTTTTAAAAATGCACTACTTTGTAATGAATGTCCTCAATTGCCTGATTGGCCAGGTGACTACTGGGGGAATACCTAAAAACCAAGGCAGGCATTGTTCAGCCGGCATCCTCCAAGGCCAGCATTTCAGGCCAGGTCAGTTCTCAGTCAGTTCTCCAGGCTCCTGCTTAACTTTGGAAACTAGATATCTCCCTATTATTAGCCCTTTCAGTTTTCTCTGCTGGGTCCATCCGTAGATGCTCTATCCTATCTCATAGTGTTGAGAGAACCTGAAATCTATATGCAAAAGAATAAAATTGGACCCTTATCTTACACCATACACAAAAATGAATTAAAGACTTAAATGTAAGACTATAGGATTCCTAGTAAAAACATAGGTGAAAATCTTTATAACATTGGCATTAGCAATAATTTCTTAGATATGACACCAAAGGCACAGGCAATAAAAGCAAAAATAGACAAGTGGGACTACATCAAAGTAAAATGCTTTTGTGCAGCAAAGAAAACAATGAGCACAGTGAAAAGGCAGCCTATAAATGGGTGAAAATATTTGCAAACCATATATCTGATAAGGGGTTAATATACAAAACATATAAGGAACTCCTACAACTCAATAAATAAACAATGAAAACGGGAAAAGGACTTGAGGAAACATTCATCCGCAGACATACAAATGGCGAACAAGTATATGAAAAGATGTTCAACATAACTAATCATGAGGAAAATGTAAATCAAAACCACAGTGAGATATCAGCTTGAGCCTGTTAGGATGGCCATTTTTAAAAAATAAATAAAAAATAAGTAAAAAGTATTGTCAAGGATTTCAAGAAATTAGAACCCTTGTGTATTGATAGTAGGAATGTAAAATGGTGCAGATACCATGGAAAACAGTATGCAGTTTCCTCAAAAAACTAGAAATAGATCTACCATAGGATCCAACAATCCTAGTTCTGAGAATTTATCCAAAAAATTAAGATCAGGATCTCAAAGAGATATCTGCACTCCCGTGTTCATTTCAGCATTATTCCCAATAGGCAAGATATGGAAATAACCTAAGTGTCTATTGACAGATAAATAGATAATGTGGTATATACATACAATGGAATATTATTATTCAGCCAGAAAATGAAGGAAATCTTGTGCACGGTACAACGTTGGATGAACATTGAAGACATTAGGCCAAGTGAAATAAAACAGTCACAGAACGATAAACACTGCATGATATCATTATATTATGCTTAGAAAGTAGTAAAACTCATAGAAATGAAAGTAGAATGTTGGTTGCCAGAGGCTGAGGGAGAAAGCAATGAGGAGTGGTGTTCAATGGATACAGAGTTTCAGTCAAAGAAGCTGAAAAACTAAATATCTTCTGTACAACTTGTGCTCATAGCTCACAATTCTGTACGGTACATTTAAAAACTTGTTATGAAGGTAGATCTCATGTTAAATGGTTTTTACCTCAAGAGAAGAAAACACATACAAATTCCAGAATGAATTAAGAATTATGACAACTGTTAAGAATGCTGTAATCTGTTTTTTGTTTTTAATTTAGTGTGAACAATGGACTTTCTATTAAACTGAGCTTCGATTCCTTTAACACATATTATACAGATGTCTTAAATATTTATGAAGGTGTAGGATCAAACAAGATTTTAAGAGGTAAGTTAAAACAAATATACAATTCATTATCAAAATGAAATTATGTGGAGAGTGTCAAGCTAGGACTGGGTCTGGAGCTCACTGACCCCTCAAACCTGTTCACAGACTGGGTCGTAAACCCTTCATACGCCAGTCTATTTGCTAGTTAACTGGCAAAAAAGGTCCTTGGAGCCGTAGGTTTGAGAGCATGGCCGTGCCAGGTGGATGCTCGAGGCACTAGACACCAGCCAAGTTGGCAGCACCACACGTGTGCACTAACTCTACCCACACACAACTTATTTACAAAGAATGCACAGCACCACCCCCAACTGGGCCTAAAGCAAGGGGGCCTGATTAAATTATTTTACTTTCCTGGCAGGAGCTTTTTGGAGTGATATGTTTTCCCTTTGGTTATGAACTGAATATGGACTTGAAATTTAAATCAGTGAAAGGAAAAAGCGAAACTTGTTATAAAAATTAGGAAGTTAGTGCTCTATGTAATCTGCTTCATAATAAAATAGTTACTATTTCACATGGCCTTCTTCTAATTGATGCTTTAAAAATCATGTGAAATTAGCCAAAGAAATGTAATTATATATTGGTTACCATGTATTGTTTAAATGTTACTTTCTTCCTATTGAGCAAAATTCAGACAGCCCTGAAAATTTCTAATATATTTTTCTCCAATACTGAGTAGGTTATAAACTCACAGAGTCTGTTCTTCTCTTTCTTTCTTTCTTTCTTTTTTTTTTTTTTCTTCCTTTTTGTCTTTTTTACTGACCGGTAACGGGATCGCAAC
>NW_007731637.1:137354-155495 GCF_000696425.1 Galeopterus variegatus
TCCAAACCCTCGGCGGGAGTGCCGCTGCGCTCCCAAGCAGCGCACTCTCCAGTGCACCACCAGGCCAGCCCATCTATCTTTCTTTCTTTCTTTTTTTCTCTTTCTTTCTTTCTTTCTTTCTTTCTTTCTTTCTTTCTTTTCTTTTCTTTTCTTTTTTTTTTTTTTTGTTTTGGTGGCTGGCCAATACGGGGATCTGAACCTATTACCTTAGTGTTAACAGCACTATGCTCTCCCAAGTGAGTGAACTGGCCAGCCCATGTTCTTATTTTCAATGTGCACTCTGCTCTTCAGTCTCTTGCAGGAATAATACTAATAAAGTGGGTAAAACAGTGTCTAACACAGGAGTTAGGTGCAGTAAATGGCAGGTATGATGGTATTGTTACTAGATAACCACTCACTGTTAGTATGCAGACACTGATGGAAGCCGAGAAGAGGGAAGGGAATGCACCAGTAAGATACATCTACCCACCCCACTTTGTTCCATCTGGCCCTAAGAGGCACAGACCTATTCGTGGTAGCCACAGAAAGTAGGAGTAAAAATCCAGGAGGAAATAAAACTTGAGGATGAAGAGAATGTGGAAATGGAGCCCAGGAAATAACTAGTACTTCACACTTTGGAGAAATAGTCAAGTGTTGAGCTAAGATGAGGTTGAAAGCAACACCTGTTATTAAAGTTTATATAATAACTGCATTTATTTTTATAATTTTGCCTTTCAAATTTTATTTGTGAGTAATGATGAGTGATGTTTGATGAACACCTAAAAATGTTTTTGGTTGATTTAAAAATTTGAGAAATATTTAAGCATATGCTAATAAGATTTAGTTTTTGTTGGGTGCTATTGATTTTACACTGTACTGAATGATTTTTTGGATTTTCTTATTTAATATTTTAAACAAACCTGCAAAATATGTATTACAGAAGAATAAAATGCGGTCCAAGAGGTTAAATGACCACGCGTTTACAGAACGAGTTAGTATTACAGGCAGAAATCAAACCCAAAACTCTCTGACTTCAAACACAATGCAATTGTTCACTGTGCTTTAAAAGCTTGAGTACAAATATAATAATGAGTATATATAAAACATATGAACTCATGGTAAGTCACACTCGGCTTAAATAAATGGGCCAACCATTTCATAATCTATTTTTGTGGTTGATAAATGCAGTTCCTTAAAATTACAATCAACATAAATATTTACATTGATGGACAAATAAGCTAGTTCATATAAATATCTCTAAAGACTAATGTCGGCTTAAATAAATGGGCCAACCATTTCATAATCTATTTTTGTGGTTGATAAATGCAGTTCCTTAAAATTACAATCAATATAAATATTTACATTGATGGACAAATAAGCTAGTTCATATAAATATCTCTAAAGACTAATGTGACGTTAATAAGTTTTAGCATACATTGATCACTTAAAATGTGTAAAGCAGTGCTGTCAGCACTTTAAGTTAGCTCAATAAATGCAATTATGTAGGTGCTATTATAATCTCTACAAACATGAAGTCTAAACTCACAGAGGTCAACCGCCCAATAAGTGGTAGGTGTAAATTGCCCTCGTGTTCTTTTATTCTTCAAATATCACTGTTTGTCTAAACACTATTTTCACATGCTTATACTAGCAGTAATTCATTAATGTCTCAGAGTAATTAGGCATAGTGATGTGAATAATGCCCAATAACTACAAAAAGTAATAAAGAAACTAAATATCCAAATAGAAAAAAATTTATGAAAGTATATTTAAATAATAAGATAGACAGCTGTTTGATTTTAATGTCTTTAAAATAAAAATCTATTTTAAAGTTTTAAAAATAAAATATTTTAATTTTAACCTGAAAAATATATGAAAAAGAACATTAGATGTTACACTTAAATTTTAAAATTCAAAATAACTTTTTTTAAAGAAAGGCAATAATATCTTACCTTCAGCCCTAGCACAGTGCCTGTTATATTGTAAAAACTCAATATTGGTTGATTTAAATTTTAACTAACAGATTTATATTGAAGTTATTTTGAATTGAAATAATGCCAGTATTTTTATTCTTTATTCACAAGCCCATCTTCTTCTGACTATTTTAGCAAGTTCCTTTTTGTGAGAGATACAAGATTTACGTTCATTAAATTCCAATTCAGAATATATATCTCATATACTGCTATTATTTTATCAAATATTTATAGATATTTTACTTTAATTAGGGAAAATAGGATTATCTAGAGAAAATACAGGGAAATAAAAGCATCCAGTACCATAAAATACTTGCTATATACTTAATTAGGGATAACTCAGTGTAAACAAACCCTAAAGGCATTTTTAGTCATTTTTATACACAGTCATAGTACGAAAGTTCTGGTGGAAAAGATCTTCTTCAAGGAATTATGACAACTGAAGTAAACCATAATAGATTGCCAGGAGAGTTAGCTCAAAATGTCCTCTTTAAGTTGCAGTGAAAAAGGTGTAATATTAAATTCAGTGGTGGTAATAATTATCAATACTAGGTATGGAAGAGGTAAAATATGTGAGTAACTTCATTTAATTTTTTGTCCAGAAAAATTCATAAATATTGTTTCTGCATCCTCTAAGAAAGACAATAAAAATAGCCTGGGTGAGCACTCTGAAACTGTTTTCAAAGTGCCACGCCCATAAAAATGTGTTTCTGAGTGCATAGTTGTTATGACATTCTTTATATCCCAGGTGCTCAGCTGGTATTCCAGTCCCATAGGACTGCTGGCAATGTGTACCTAATACTGTCTCTTAACATTGTGTAAGACCATGCTTCTAAAACTGAAACACACAAAAATGTGCATAGGTCTAGTCAAAACTATAAAGTAAACAGAGTGGATCTTCCTGAACTGTCAATTTATCCTATAACAAAAGTAATCACACACTGTAAATATGAAACTAAATAATATATTCACGTATTTTCAAGGTAAAGCATTTTTGACAAACATTATGCTTTTATCAGGACACTTTCGTGTACACTCAGAAGTACCCATGTACTCTCTTAAATTGNTATGCTTTTATCAGGACACTTTCGTGTACACTCAGAAGTACCCATGTACTCTCTTAAATTGATAGGAGAACTTACATGGAAAAATTTAACAAGGACTGGCTTAAAGAGTCCCCCCTTCCAAAAGTTCTCATAGATTCTCCAATCATAGTGCCTAGCAAAATTAAAGATTACTTCCTCAGTACACCCAAAACATTTCTTCCATGTGGAATAATTTCAGTTATTAACTCTTTTTATAACTCTCCAATCTGAATTTTTCTAATAGGGAAACTGGTTATTTCTTCTCCGTCTAAGCAGTTAGCCCCATACAACATTCATAGTTGGCACTCAGTGTGTTGAGTATATTAGAAATTCTTTATATCATAAAGGTGATACTCTATTGGCAGAATTTGTCCTCTTACAAATTGGGTAAAATAAATAGTTTTGAAATAATCTGTTGAATCACACTTTATAGAAAGTCTTTCATCCCTGTCCACTGCCCTCTTTCCAAACTCCCCTGCATCTTTATCAGGTTTCTCTGCTTTCCTCTTTCACAAAAGCTATTCACCAGAGCCTTTGCTGTTAGAAGACAAATTATGAGTTAATTCACATTCAAGTGTGACTGCTAGCAAATCTATGTAAATTAGTATCCATAGAAGTATTGGTTTATTAGTAGAAGACACTGGATTTTCTTAAGAAATGAATGTCTAAAAGTTTACTGTGTAGGAGAACTTACATGGAAAAATTTAACAAGGACTGGCTTAAAGAGTCGCCCCTTCCAAAAGTTCTCATAGATTCTCCAATCATAGTGCCTAGCAAAATTAAAGATTCCTTCCTCAGTACACCCAAAACATTTCTTCCATGTGGAATAATTTCAGTTATTAACTCTTTTTATAACTCACCAATCTGAATTTTTCTAATAGGGAAACTGGTTATTTCTTCTCTGTCTAAGCAGTTAGCCCCATACCACATTCATAGTTGGCACGCAGTGTGTTGAGTATATTAGAAATTCTTTATATCATAAAGGCGATACTCTATTGGCAGAATTTGTCCTCTTACAAATTGGGTAAAATAAATAGTTTTGAAATAATCTGTTGAATCACACTTTATAGAAAGTCTTTCATCCCTGTCCACTGCCCTCTTTCCAAACTCCCCTGCATCTTTATCAGGTTTCTCTGCTTTCCTCTTTCACAAAAGCTATTCACCAGAGCCTTTGCTGTTAGAAGACAGATGATGAGTTAATTCACATTCAAGTGTGACTGCTAGCAAATCTATGTAAATTAGTATCCATAGAAGTATTGGTTTATTAGTAGAAGACACTGGATTTTCTTAAGAAATGAATGTCTAAAAGTTTACTGTATTGGCTATAATATAATATCAGGAAACTTCAGCCTTTAAAAATTATTAGCTAATTGTTTTTTCTTTCAACACAAGCCCTCTTTCATGTACAGAAACTCTATTACTCTGTTTATTCCCATTTTAATACATGCAGTCAAATATTGATTAGAAGCCTTCCCTTTTCTGGCATAATGACAGAGGTACAGAAAGCATAAAGTCATAGTCTGCCTTTTCAGGGCTCACAACCAAGTTGGTGGATAGAGAAACAATAGCTAGCATTCACTGAAAATTACTATGCACCAGTCACTGTATCACATAGAAATTACTTATTTACTCCTTATCACATTTTTATTGAAAATATTATATTGCAACAGAGGAAACTGAGGCATAGAGAAGTCTAGTAAGACACAGAGCCAGGACTAAGTCAAATACTGACTCTTCTACAGCCTTCCAGAATGCATAAGGTACATGTTTTTCACTGGACCTGTGGTTCTGGGACTCATTTTAGTCAAAGAGACTTAAATAAGCTAATAAAAGTTTATACAATCTCTACAGATACATAATGTATATCATTTCCAAAGGTTTGTGTATATCTCTGAAGCAGGTCAATGGACTTCAGGACATGAACCCCTGTACTATCTAATCTACTGCAGTGGCATTAGATAATGTGGGGATCCAACACACTGCAGCCATCGTCTCTGAAGCAGGTCAATGGACCTCAGGACATGAACCCCCGTACTATCTAATCTACTGCAGTGGCATTAGATAATGTGGGGATCCAACACACTGCAGCCATCAGGGGTGCCTTTGAGTCACTAATCACATTCAGATGCAACCAGAAGTCATTGTCCAAAAGAATTTTATGGTCATGGAAAAGAAAGCAAGAATAGGTTTAAACAGATAGGTTTAAAGCAAAGTTTCTAGAAAGTTCACAGTTTTAAAAGGACTAGACACTTACGAACTACAATGGTTTTCAATGTGAGAACCATTTGGATTACACAATTATATATGCTGGTGGGAAGAGTCTAAATAACCGAGGTAGTTCTTTGTGAGAAAATAACTGAATGAAGGACACACGTTTTAGGGGAAAACATTAAGATGTGAATCAATGCTGCTTCTTTCCATTAGATTCTATTGAAATTGTCATGCAGGTATCACATTGTTTACTAATTTCTGCATAGTAAGGACAGAACTTTTAATAGCTCATAAAAGTGTTTCTCTGTAGAACTCAATAAGTAATAGTGGTGCTTTGTCTCTAAATTACAAGTGTGGTACTTTTCACAGACCTGAATCTGATGCCCAGTTCAGATTATCAAGTTAAAACGCTAAACCATTATCATGTAACTTTTTTCATTATCACCACCACTAAGAAACCTTTTCAGACCTTTTATTTCAATGGCTCCCCAATTTTAATATTTCACATGTTCTGTACATCTGTTTATTTACTGTATGAATTTTCTGGGCTTTACGTATTTAAAAATTAAGACTGTTTTGCCTCTGAGAACCAACTTATACCTCCTTGGAGCCCACATCACCCTCTTTGAAAATGAACATGCTAAACTGTAACTTTTTATAAAAGTAAATTTCATATAACAATGATTTTTGTAAATAATTATATGAGAACCTTTTATTTCCCGAGCACCATAGTAACCCTTGAGAATCAAAAATGGAGAGATATCACTTAAGTAACTTAGAATCAAAACAGAAAAATATTAAAAATCATTATAAAATTCCATAGAAATAATCCTTACATCATCTAGTATTATCTTGAGGTTATATGGGTGGGTAGAGAGCCAATACTGTTTGTTTTCTATTATTGTGACCCAGGTTTAGCCCCTGTTAGTGTGGCACGGTAAATACCTGATAGAGCCAAACTAACTTTTAGTTGTATTACTGTTTAACTTATGTGTTTCTTAGAGAAACTTTTTCAGTAAAGAAATGAATCTTTTCTTTTCATATCTGCATGTAGTGCATGTAGCTAATAATAAAAAATGAAAATATAGTTTTTTCAAACCATAAATATTTGTAATAATTTGAGATTTTCTAATGCTTAGAAGAGACATTTCAATTAAAAAAAAAGAATCATATTATTAATGCTTTTAGTTAGCTGAGTGATATCAGATAGATGGATTGATAGATTAATTGAAAAATTGATAGATCAATAAATGAATGGATGGATAAATAGACAGGTACGTACATATAACAGTCCTTTATTTTATTTTATTTTATTTTTGTAGCTTCTCTTTGTGAAACTAATCCTGGCACAATTAGGATTTTTTCCAACCAAGTTACTGCCACCTTTCTTATAGAATCAGATGAAAATGATTATATTGGATTTAATGCAACATATACTGCATTTAACAGCAGTGAGCTCAATAGTAAGTATTGCTTATTCTTTAGCCCTTGAATTTTCAGATGCTTTAATGTTGTAATGGAATTTTAAAAGTAGCAGAATCTAAAATTTTAATTATGCAAGTTCTTTAATGAGTATCTTTTGTGTGCATAGCTCTTTACTTGATGCTTAGAGAGAAATGAGAAATTAGAAAATAGTTCATGTTCTTTAAAAGAATCAAATAACCAGTTTGAGAACAACTATAAATAAATATAAAAATTAAATTTAAATTTTATATACTGCAAATACCTCAAGTTAAAAATATTATTAGCATAAAACTACTTAAGAGAAAGTTGCACATAACTTACTTAATTTTGATCAAAGGTACTAAACTGAGTAGTAAGGGGAGTAAAAAATATGAAACAAAAATTGTGTGGGTAAACCAATGGAGACAAGAAGCCTGTATTTGCTAAAGCCCTGACGGGATATAAGAGATACATTAATTTAACACAGTTGGCAAAATAGAAAAGATTTTTTGTTTGTTTTTTGTTTTGTTTTGTTTTAACTAAACGGAATAAAATGAAGTTAAGATTAATAAAAAATAAGGATTTTATGTATGCCACTCAATTATAAACTGCATAAAGTTAGATTATTTTCAATGCAATCTAATACAATTACTCACATTATGGACTTAATTTGAGTTTTGTTTTTTATTCTTCTTTTTTTTAATTCACAGATTATGAGAAAATCAACTGTAATTTTGAGGATGGCTTTTGTTTCTGGGTCCAGGATCTAAATGATGATAACGAATGGGAAAGAGTTCAGGGAAGCACCTATCCCCCTTTTACTGGACCAGATGTCGACCACACTTTTGGCAATGCTTCAGGTATAGTTCATATTTAGTTCATAAATCAAAAGGGAAAGGATGTATGTTTTTCTGTGGTTTAAAGTGAGTAGTATTAAATGCAAAGCAGTCCTTTTCAGATTTTCTTTTTTAAAATAATGGACTAATAAATGCATCTAAAGGAAATATGATAATCAAATAGGTAAGTAAAAGTGAGTGTGTTTCAAGAACTATATTCTTTTGCCCTACATTCGCAACATGTTGAAAAGTACACAGAGGCCATTAGAGACAAGGAGAGTAGGCTGTCACCCTGCTTTTGCCATTATTATTAGCTAAATAGACTTGTGCGAGGTAATGAACTGTTCTGAACTTTGGACTACTTTGCCTTAATTTCCATTTTCTGGTTGATCATTGCTATTGCACAGAAATACAATGAATTTTTGTGTATTTATCTTGTATCCTGCAGTCTTCCTGAACTTGTTTATTAGCTCTAATAGTTTTTTTTCAAAGAATTCCTTAGAGTTTTCAATATATAGGATCATGTCATCTTGAAGTAGAGATAGGTTTATTCTTCTAATTCTAAAGCGTGATCCTAAGGAAAGAGTTGTGATTTGTAAGTATGTTTTTCATGTGAATGGGATGCTAGAATGGAATTCCAGGTGGAAACATTAACATTGGAGACAACAATATTTGACTGAAGAAAACAAATTATGGATAAGTTCCAGGACATAATGAATTTCTAGTGCAAAAATCACAAATGAAAAGGCCGGCCCTGTGGCTCACTTGGGTGAGTGCGGTACTGTTAGCAACGAGGCTGCAGGTTCGGATCCTACATAGGGATGGCCGGTGCGCTCACTGGTTGAGTGTGGGGTGGACCACACCAAGCCAAGGGTTGTGATCCCCTTAACGGTCAATAACAACAAAAAAATCACACATGAAAGCTTTGGAAGCATGCATTTATAAAACCAAATATAATCACTGAGCAGAGAATTACAAATCTGGAAGGAACATGGATCTTAAAAAGTAAGGAAAATTACAAAAAGAAGAGAGTGAAAATTTGTGCACTTACATAATTTTCTTAGCCACAACTCACCCCAAAATAAGACTTGTTGATAGATTAATTATGAGAATACAATTCAATTCAAAATAAATATTAAAAGCCTTCTTTAACTAGGCATGCTTGCAAGCATTGAGGATTCAGATCACATATCACCAATTCTAGGAAGTCTGTCTAGAACCCCAAAGTTGAAATCTTCCTTTCTGTTAAACATTTTAAGCGCCTCTTTTGTTTTTTTTTATTGCATGACTTTATAATTGCTTACCTGTTTCTTTCTTTCTACCACAGTATTCTCTTCAGAAACAAGAACCTACTCACTTTTATCTTTGAATTCCTAAGGCATTCAATGGCCTAGAGCCTTAATAAATCTGTGAACAAAATAAACCAGACTTTCTGCTCTCATGGAACATGTACTCCAGCAAAGAAAAACAGAAAATAGGCAACATACCGGAGAAGTAATCAATTTTGGGGGGAGGGGGTATGTTAAATGTGAATGAGTACTCTGGGAAAATATAAAACTTGGTAATGAGAAAGAGGAGGGCAGGTGCTAAAGTGCTATTGCAAATTAAAATGGAGTGATCAACTCAGGTCTCCTTGAAAAGTGACATATGAATCAAAACTTAAAGGAATTAAAGGAACTGTCCAGACAGATTATTCCAGACAGAGTGAAAACAGCTGAGACTCTAAAGGGAAGCATGTCTGACTTGTTTGAAGAAAAGTCAGGAGTCCAGAGTGGCTGGAGTGGAGTAGGGCAGTAGGGTCCAGATGATGATCGACGTCTTCTGTGGCCTCAGCTCTTTCTCTGAGTAAACCAGGGAGCTAGTTGAGGTTCTTGAGCACAGGAGTGATAGTATCTGCTCTGTCTGGAAGGCAGAGAATAGTTTGTGGAAGAGCAAGAGTATTGAAGGGAGATCAGTGGAAGGTAGAAGGTTATTATCTAACCAGAGAAAAGGTCATGGGACTCAGATCAATGGAAGAAGATATAGTAAGAAGAGGTAAATTCTGAAAGTAGGGCCAACAGGATGCTACTAAATTAGTTACCAGGATAGACCTATGCATAAAAAATTTTCTCTGTGTAGCTGGCCAATCCCATAAGACCAAGAATGTTTAGTACTGAAAATGATGGCATGAATACTCTCATACATAATTAATCTTCTTTGAATAAGTTATCTCCCAGAGCCCGATTCTCCATGGATGTATTAGTAACCTGCACAGCTGAAGACCACCCCTAAATGATAACCATCCCAACCCTCTAAAGAGACCTGGCTTAAAACTGTCAAATAATCTGGTCATTTTTCCCCTTTACTTTTATTTTTAAAAAGTCTGTACCACACTTGGACAAGAGTAGTTCGAGGAAAGTGCGAAAAGCATTTATATCTATTAACTATGACAGATAACCTTTTATGGAGTTGAAATCTTTGATGTTCAAATTATCATTTTTCTACTTTTATGTCATCATAATAAGAGATGAAATGATTTCACTGATATTTGAAGAATATGAGTACAGTACAGGAGAAAAATGGTTTCAGCTTGCCAACAGATTAAATAACTAAAGAAATAAGATGAAACTGACCAAAGAGAAGCAGGTTGAATGTCAAGTGGAAGTTTTAAATTGTTGGGTCAGGAATGGAGTCTCAGGAGAAAATCCTGTGGCAGGAGTTATTTAAAATTAGACAAGTCATGTAATAAGGACAGATGGTAGAGCTTAATAGGTCCTCTCCAACTCTCATGCCTGTGATTTCATAACCTACCAGCCATTCTCCCCACAAAGGACGTTTGCTTCCAACTCGCTTTTTTGTGTCAGAACATCCTACCTCTGAAATGGAAGAGAATTAAATCTCTCCTGCTGCTCCTCTTATCCATGCAGAGCTTCTATTTTCTTTTCTCATTCTTTGCCTTCACTTTAAATGACAGGAAAGCCTGACAGGAAAGCCTGAATGAAACAGATAAGCTTTGAATTAACATTGCTTTAGGGAAGAACATCTAAGCCCCTTTACTTTTCTAGTCCTTCTGAAGAACTCTCTCCTGGCAGAGCAGCAGTTCCTACATCTCTGCACTGTCAACCTCAGGGTTTCTCTGTACCTCTTAGAAGCAAAAGGGATTGGTAGAGATGGTGGCATTGATGTAGGGCAGCATCTTGGCGTGCTCAGAAGTGGCCCGTTTGTTCAGAACACTCAGGGAAAATGAGGTTAGTAACATGTGAAAACTTCAGAAATCTGAGAGTCACAGAAGGGCTAGACAGCACAAAGAAAGCGTTTCTTTCTTGCATTTCTCAACAAAATTGTAACTGTTTCTAACGCTTTGGGAGGCAGCATAGAGTATTAGTAAAGATCATTAAAACAGATGATGTCTTAGCTAGATTTAAGTGTCAGTCCTGACATTTAGGCAAGTTGTCCAGCCTCTCTCTCAGCTTCAGTTCCCTTACCTGGAAAATAAAGCTGCAGATAATGGGACCTGACTTGAGAAGCATGTTATGAACATAAAATTGATTGCCATGTTAAAAAAATAAACAACTCAGAAAAATGCCTGGCACATGGAAAATGCTATATAAATGTTAGATGTTATAACTATTTTCTACTCATGCCACAAGATGCATTCAATAGACGCAAATTAGCTGTATTCTAAGGTGTTCTATGTAGTGGCTGGGGAGGAAAGTAGTTATTTTGCTCAATTTTCAAAAGTACATTAGGTCTTTTGGTATCTCCATTTTATTTAGCATGTAAACTTTTTCTAAGTTACATGTAACTTCAATGTTTTCAAAGTTATATTATCTTCTTTATCTTTTCTATGATGTTGGATTTTAGAAAATGACATTACTTTTGTATATTGACAGAATCTGACTCAATTTGTACCATTCTTCAACCTAAAACTTTCAATAATATTTATCTACTAGGATCAGTTAGTTTCTCATACACATTTACAACTCATAAAGCACTTTAAATCAGCTTTCTTCCTTCAGAAGGATCTGCAAGTTTCCAGAAAGTTCTACTACCTCACCAGTTTCTGCTGTTTCTACATCAACATCAACACATGCCCAGCACTTTTTGTCTTTACTTGGGATGTTGGGTGAGGAGAAGTTAGATTCAGTTCATGGAGAAATAAGCAGAAAAAGTGATAGAAAGACCTTGTACGAAAAACCTAATGGCTCAAGAAAGAGGTTTACTGTGTGCTTAAATTAATAAATGTAGTGAGCCATAGGTTTCAGCCCCCTCTGCCCAGAAGCAGGCAAGACAGAAAGCCTGGGGCTTAGGCAAGGAGCACAGCTGGGGTCCTAGGCAAGATGCTGAGGGCCACAGCCCCTCTGCCAGGAAGCAGGCAAGAGAGCATGCCCAGGGTCCTAGGCAAGGAGCCTAGTGCAGTACCCCTGCCCAAAACCAGGCAAGAAGGCACACTGAAAACAACACTTCTGAGTGGGTGGCCCACCACTGCCACCCCCACAGCCACAGTTGCTGAAAAAGCAACTCAACACCACACAGCAGCAGCCAAAGCCACTGTGTAGGTGGCCCTCCAGACACTCAACGGCATTAAGAAAAGGAGAGTCACCAGCATAGACTGAAAAAAGAAGAGGATGTCTCTCTCCTCAAAGCCTACTCCAGAGAAATAGAAGAAGCAACACCTCTGCCAGATGACCAGACATCAGCATAGAAATACTAGAAATATGAAAACCCAAGAAAATATGACACCACCAGATGAATACAGTAATTCTCAAACACCAGAACCTACAGAGCAGGAAGCCCTTGAAATGACTGAAAAAGAATTCTGAGCAACAATCTTAAGGAAACTCATTGAGATATGAGAAGACTCAGTTAAACATAATGAAACAAGACAAAAATCCCGGATATGAAGGAGTAAATGTACAAAGTGATTAATACTTTTAAAAAACATAGCAGAACTCATAGACTTGAAAGATTCACTCAGCAAAAAAAAAAAAAAAAACAAGCAAGAGCTTAAGCAGCAGGCTAGAACAAGCAGAAGAAAGAATTTCTGATTGTGAAGATAGTCTTTATTCATACAACCCAGGAAAACCAAAAAAAAAAGGAAAAAAGAACTGAAAAAAATGAAGAAAATCTAAGTGAGCTGGCAGACAACCTCAAGCACACAAACATTAAAATCATGGGTATTCCAGAAAGGGAGGAGAAAGGAAAAGACAGAAAACCTATTCAATGAAATAATAACAGAAAAATTTTCAGGTATAGGGAGAGACATCAACCATCAGATCCAGGATGCTCAAAGATCCCCAAACAGATTCAACCCAAGAATATCCTCTCCAAGACACATGATAGTCAAACTGGCAAAGTTCAAAGACAGAGAATCTTAAAAGAAGCAAGAGAAAAACATCAAGTCACCTGTAAGGAAGCCTGTATCAGACTACCAGCAGACTTCTCAACAGAAACTCTAATGGCAAGAAGAAACTGGATGATATATTCAAAATACTAAAAGAAAAAGACTGCTGTCCAAGAATTCTATAACTATCATAGCTATCCTTCAGAAATGAAGGGGAAATAGTATATTTTCCAGACAAACAAAAATGGTGTGAGAGTTCACCACCACACCACCAACTATACAAGAAACCCTCAAGGAAGTCCTGCATCTGGAATCCAAAAGACAGTAATGACTACCATGAATACACAAGAAAGAACAAAGCCCACTGGTAGAACAAAAATGAAAACAAGAAAGAGAAAGAAACTAAATCTTACAACCACAAATAGCCATAGTGACAATGCAATAGTGCTCCTACTTTATTTCTGATTTTGACAATTTTGATCTTCTCTCTTTTTTTCTTGGTCAGTCTAGACAAAGGTTTGCAAATTTTGTGGATCTTTTTAAAGAATCAAGTTTTGGTTTTGTTGATTTTCTCTATGTTTTTTTGATTTCCTAATACACATATTTCTGTTATAATCTTTGCTATTTCCTTCTTATATTTGCTTTTGGGTTGGTTTGCTCTACTTTTTCTATTTTCTTAAGGTAGAAGTTTACATTACTGATTAGAGATTTTTCTTATTTTTAATATAGGTGCTTACAAGTATAAATTTTTCTTCCATGAAAATATGTAAATTGCACTGCATGAGCCCTGCATCCTATAAATTTTGATATGTTGTGATTTGATCTTTATCTCAAAGTACTCTGTAATTGCCCTGTGATTTTTTCTTTTTAACCATTGTTTATTTAGGAGAGTGCTGTTTAATTTCCACATATTTGTGAGTTTTCTAAATTTCCTTCTGTTATTGTGGTCAGAGAACACATTTTCTATAATCTTATTTTAAAAAAATTAAACAAACAAAACAAAGTTAAAGTTCATGGAAAGATTTCCATTATCCTTCAATACTAATTTTCCATGAATTTTTTTAAGTGTCCTTGTATTTATATTCTTTTTTGCTGAGTTTTTATGCAATTTAAGTTGCTAAACTTAGATATTTAATTTATGTTCTTGATTTCTTTTTATTAAGTGGACTTGTTGATTTCCTTCAAAATTAATTTGCCTTTGAAAAGTTTATTCATTTTCCTTTGTTGAAATTAATTTGATATTTGTATGCTTTTGGAAGACGTTAGGGAGCTATTTCAAATAATTTTAGAGTTTATAAAATGAAATACATAAATTTAAAAATACAAAACATAAAACAAGCAAACAACCAAAAAAATGTACTTGACGTTCCAAGTTTTAAGGTGACCCTGTGGTTAATTCCAAAGAGCTCTAGAAGATACTTCCAGAAAGTTGAAGGATTTTAAAAAAAATTTTCATTTGGCCATATAAATTCCCATGTAGTTAAGGAAAATACCTATTTAATCATTCTTTTTGTGTAGAACCTTAAAAAATTTAAATGAAAGTCAAATCAGTATTACAACAATATGTTAAACAACATTCAGCTAATCCATATAGAAAATAAAAAAAAGAAAAAGGTAACTTTCCTTTTCTAAGCATTCTAGCAAGTTTATAAAGTCACATATGAATATAAATAAGATCCATAACAGAATATGCTATGAAACAGCAGAGAAATACAATGTACACTAAGAATTCAAAAGAAGAAGTGGTCACTTCTAATTACGAGGCTTTCTGAAGAAGTTGGCAATTTGATTTAAATTACCTTAAAAAATTAGTAGGATTTCTACAAGGTATAATTGGAAGGGAAAGTGAAAGGACAAGAAAACAGAAAAAAAAAAAAAAAGAGGCCGGAACAACCCCCCGCACCACACACCATGAGAACAAAGAAGCCAGCTGTGGGCCAGCTCTGCCCCCTTCCCCTCCACCTCCCACCACTCTGCAACAACATCTCAGAATATAAAAATAATAATAAAAAACAATTTCATAAAAGACCCAAAAAGGCCATAAAATTTCTAGGTGTTTGGAAACATTAAAATAATCTAATTTTGTAGAAGTTCTGTATGTAAACAGATGAATCATAAGAACTATGGTTGGAAAATGATATTGAAGTCATAGTACAGAAGCCTCAAACATCAGAGTGAATTTGTACTTGGTTTTATAGGAAATAAAGAGATAGTAAAAGATCATGAACAAGAGACCAATTAGGTTGCACATAAGTAAGCATTATCAAGCAATCATACATGGGATACATGGGATAAAGAATTCCCGTGGAGAGTCAGAGAACTAGGAGTGAGACACACATGGAAGTAGATAGTGAAAGTGATGGCCTGACTTAAGTGAGACCTCCGAGTGTTGTGACGTTCCTACTCCTTCACCTGGTGAGATGTTCCAACAGAAATACCATGTGAATGCCCAGTTTTCACACTGAGTGGAATAAGTGGGGCTATGTACAACTGATTGAGAGCTCATCAAATGAAGAAGCAAACTGTCTTATTTAAACTATTGGGGGCAAAAAGGATGGATAATTTTGAGAAGACTTAGGAGAGACATAATAGTGTCTTCTAAACAGTTGTACAGCTAGCAAATACATCTTACCCTTAATGGTCTCAGAAGACAAAGTCAGACACAATAGGTGCACATAAGTTTAATCCCAAAAAAGAAAAGAATTTTCTTATTATGTTGAAATAAAATGGGCTGCATTGGATATAATAATACAGTGATTCCTGCTGCATCCAGTATGTGTTAAACAGAGGTCAAGTGATACCTATAAGCAAATGTAGACAAAACTTAAGGACAATTGGGTGGTTAGAAAAAGTAAATTTTTGCTTAAGCTGCATTTCTCTACTTTTACAATTCATAATTTTATGAAGAATTTTCATCTTCTAATTTGCCAACTAAAGAATTTAGCTGGTAAGACAAAAATGATAATTTAATATTATATATTATTTTACTATATTCCTAATATGCAATTCTATATGATATTTATGGTGTTTACTTATTTATGCAAAATTTATAAGCTACCATATAGTCTACATAATTAATTATGTTTCATCTTGTCACTGACATGAAACTCTTAGCATCATCTTGTCATACCGAAAACTCCAAATATATTACTGCTTAATGAGTAGACAACAGATTTAAAATATTTTGAATTATAGTTAATTGAATATGAAGATGGCAAAACATAAATAGAAGCATGGTGTGTGTTTATGTTAGATAATTGCAGCTAATTAAAAATATTTCTGAATAGACTAACCATTTCAGTGCTTAACCATGGCATTTAGTGGTATTTTAATTACTTCCTTCCCAACTACATCCTAAGCAACTAAAAGTAAGGTCAACTCAAAAGGGCTTTGGAGTTGGGCATTTAGAGAGTGAATTCTGGAACCTCTCCTCTATATCTACTCTTTTCCATCACGTTGAATAACTGAGCACTAACTAAATAGCTAAAAGAAGTTCTCAGCATTATATAAGTGATGTGTTAATATAAAATGTTAACATTTATTTGTACTTTATGTTTTGTAATGTAAATCCAATTAATGTGCGTATATTACATTAATTAAGATGTTTGATAAAACACTCATTTAGTCTAAACAATGTTTGTCTGACTGGTCTAAATATGCATTGATATATCTATAGCAGTTCAACTAGTATTTCTTTTCTTTATGTCCTATTCTTACTCTGCATTTATAAATGAATGAGTTTGAATTTTATATGCAACACTGCCTATATTTTTCTGTTGAAAAGCACAAGAGAAGATGCCTGATTTCAAGTAAATACTAGATTTCAGCATTCTATAAAAAATCGTATTTCAATCAAAATAGATTAATCCAATATTTCATTTGCTCCATGTCATATTTTGTTACATGTCTCCTGTTTCCTGCCATAATATATCAGAGTCAAACTGAGGATAAAATTAATTCCCCTAAGAAAATCTTCCAGATGTTCTTATCCCAACAACTCTTTGCACACTTGAAATGACTCAAATCATTGGTTGAAATAATGAACTCCAGACCAGAATGAAAACTTTTTTGTTGATTTTACAGGATTTTACATTTCTACGCCAACTGGACCAGGAGGGAGAAAAGAAAGAGTAGGACTTTTAAGCTTACCTTTAGATCCCACTGTGGAACCAGTCTGCCTTAGTTTCTGGTATGTTGTAGATGCATGTAAAATGCTGTCTTATTTAATGAGCGACATTGCCTTTCTCAGGTTACCAAGCTCAGATTTCACAAAGATGTTGGCCAAGATTTAATTGCATATGCCATTACTTTGAAATTTTTTGTGTTATCTGCAATTTACCAGATATATTATAGTATATAATATAAATTACACTATAAGAAGGATCATCCATTAGAAACAATCCTGTAAGAAGATCCTTAATGTCCCCAGATATATATTAGGAATATTTTATGTAAACAATATAGCATAGCTGTTTTTATTCAGGTCTTTTGCTGGCATATACGAGGGTACTTTTAAAAATTTGTACAAAAATAGAATTGAAAGGAAATACGGGTCTTTCCATGAACTTTTTAAAGTATGATTTTACTGACATACAAGCGGGAAAATCTCTTTCTCAAAAGTCGTTTGATTATAGAGTATTTGTTTATGCAAATTAATATACTTTTTCAATAAGCTTGACTGCAATGTTAGAATGCAGGTTTTTTTATTTTTTTATTTTTATTTTTTTTTAAAAAAAGATGACCAGTAAAGGGATCTTAACCTTTAACTTGGTGTCGTCAGCACCACGCTCACCCAGTGAGCTAACCAGTCGTACCTATATAGGGATCCAAACCCATGGTCTTGGTGTTATCAGCACCTCACTCTCCCAAGTGAGCCATGGGCTGGACCCTAGAATGCAGTTTGAAAGCAAGGAATACTGCCCCAAATGCCAGGAGACCTGCCACTTCCCAGGTACCCATGTGAATATTTTTAATTATTATTTGTATTATTATTAGCATATTCATCATTACAAATCTTAATCTTTCCCCATGCCCTCCACCTGACCTATCACTCCCCATGCTCCCTCCTGCTCACCTCTAGTATCCTTAGGTTTGTTCCCTCCTTCTGAAGGTTCAATGTATTATTGTGGTCCTTTCTTTCTTTCTTTCCTTCCTTCCTTCCTTCCTTCCTTCCTTCCTTCCTTCCTTCTTCCTTCCTTGCAAGAACCCAGTTATGAGTGAAAACATGTCGTATTTCTCTTTCTGTGTCTCACTTATTTCTCTTAACATAATTTTCTCCAGGTTCATCCATG
>NW_007731637.1:156350-157566 GCF_000696425.1 Galeopterus variegatus
TATTTCTCTTTCTGTGTCTCACTTATTTCTCTTAACATAATTTTCTCCAGGTTCATCCATGTTGCTAAAAATGGCAGAATTTCAATCCTTTTATGGTTGAGTAGTATTCCATTGTGTATATATACCATATTTACCATATCCAGTCATCCATCAATGGACATTAAGGTTTGCTCTATAGTTTGGCTGTTGTAAATGGAGATGCAATAAACAAGGGAGTGCAGGTGTCTCTTCGACATGATGCTTTCCATTCCTTTCGGTATATACCCAGAAGTGGAATTGCTGGATCATATGGTAGTTCTATCTGTAGTTGTTTGAGAAACCTCCATGCTGTTTTCCATTATGGTTGTGCTAATTTACAGTCCCACCAACAGTATCGAAGAGTTCCCCTTTCCCCACATCCTCACCAGCATTTGTTATTCTTGGTCTTTTTAATAATGGCATGTCTAACTGGGGTAAGATGATATTTCAGTGTAGTTTTGATTTGTATTTTCCTGATGATTAGGATCCTGAGCATTTTTTCATGTATCTGTTGGCCATTTGTATATCTTCCTTTGAAAAATGTATATTCATTTCTTTTGCCCATTTTTTAATTGGATTATTTGGTTTTTGACTGTACAGTTGTTTGAGTTCCTTATATATTCTGGATATTAACCCCTTGTCAGATGTAGAGTTTGCAGCTATTTTCTCCCTTTCTGTAGGTTGTCTTTCCAATCTGTTTGTTGATTGTTTCCTTTGCTGTGTGGAAGCTTTTTAGATTGATATAATTCCATTTATTTTGTTGTTGTTGTTGCTTGTGCTTTGGGATCTTATTCATAAAGTCTTTGCCCAGTCCTGCTTCTTGGAGTGTTTTCTCTATGTTTTCTTTAAGTAATTTTATGGTTTGGGATCTTATTTTCAGGTTTTTAATCTATTTTGAGTTTATTTTAGTATATGATGAGAGGAACGTGTACAGTTTCATTCTTCCACATATAGATGTCCAATTTTCTGTCCCAGCACCATTTATTGAAGAGGCAGTCTTTTCCCCAATGTGTGTTTTTGTTGCCTTTGTCAAAGATCCATTGGCTGTAAGTATGTAGCTTGATCCTGGTGTTCTGTTCTGTTCCATTGATCCAAGTGTTTGTTTTTTGTTTGTTTGTTTTTTTATTTCTGTATTTATTTATTTTATTTTCGTTAAATTTTTATTTTGTCAATATACAATGTATATGATTATTATGGC
>NW_007731637.1:162790-163440 GCF_000696425.1 Galeopterus variegatus
CCCAGGGGAGGATCCCACAGCACACAGTTCCTCTTTGAATCCCCCTGGCATGAGCCAGCTCGGCGCCCTCAGGCCGTCAGCTCTCCGGCAGGATCAATCGGGCTTGGGGGCACCCCGGTCACCCTTCTCCCAACCAGAAATCAGTCTGGGGTTTTTCTGAACTGAAGGCCACAGAGATGGTGTCTGCCTCCTGGAAGCAGGGAGTTTACCGGGGGCCGAAGCCCCAGGTGTGGTGGAGTGACAGTCTGGCCGGTATCCTCTTCCCTGTCCTCCCAACACTGGCCGGGGACTCCCCATGCCACCAGCCCCACCAGAGATCCGCGTGTCGAGTGGGATTGGTGGCCGGTCCACAGGCCCCAGGGGGCCCCACCTGAGGCACACAAGTGGTATGGCTCAGTGAGGAGCCACGCCAAGCGAAGATGGCTGGCTTGCCCGATCTGAGCCGGCCGTCTCCGCCCCCCCCAGAGAAAATGGAGGCAGCGCTGATGAAGGTGCCTAGCCTGGTGTGGTAAGCAGGGGCCGGGCGGGACTTTGCCCCCCAAGCCGGGCTTGGCTGGGTGTCACTCACAAAGCTCTCAGAGCTGGGCCGGTCCCGCACCTTCCTCTCCGTCTCTGCATCACCGCTGCCGTCTTTCCTGGCCTTTGTTGCC